>NW_025219978.1:916106-920283 GCF_014825855.1 Bombus pyrosoma | reverse complement strand
TAACGTTATGTAGCATTACGTTATAACGTATAACGTTATAGAGTATTACGTTATAACGTATAAGGTTATGTAGATATATGTTATAACGTATGGCGTTATGGAGTATTGCGATATAACGTATAACGTTATGTAGATATATGTTATAACGTATAACGTTATGTACCATTACGCTATAACGTATAACGATATGTAGATAAATGTTATAACGTATAACGTTATGTAGCATTACGTTATAACGTATAACGTTATATAGTAGTACGTTATAACGAATAACGTTATATGGTATTAGGATGTAACCTATAACGATATGTAGCACTACGTTATAACGTATAACGCTATGTAGATATATGTTATAACGTATAAGCTTATGTAGCGTTACGTTATAACGTATAACGTTATGTAGATATATGTTATAACGTATAACGTTATGTACCATTACGCTATATCGTATAACGATATGTAGATATATGTTATAACGTAAAACGTTATGTAGCATTACGTTATAACGTATAACGTTATAGAGTATTACGTTATAACGTATAACGTTATGTAGATATGTGTTATAACGTATGGCGTTATGGAGTATTGGGATATAACGTATAACGCTATGTATCATTACGCTATAACGTATAACGATATGTAGATAAATGTTATAACGTATAACGTTATGTAGCATTACGTAAGAACGTATAACGTTATATAGTATTACGTTATATAGTATTACGTTATAACGTATTACGTTATGTAGATATATGGTATAACGTATGGGGTTATGTAGTATTACGATATAACGTATAACGTTATGTAGCTTTACGTTATAACGTATAAGGCTATGTAGATATATGTTATAACGTATAACGTTATGTAACATTACGTTATAACGTATAACGTTATAGAGAATTAATTTATAACGTATAACGTTATGTAGATATATGTTATAACGTATGGCGTTATGTAGTATTGCGATATAACGTATAACGTTACGTAGTTATATGTTATAGCGTATAACGTTATGTATCATTACGCTATAACGTATAACGATATGTAGATTAATGTTATAACGTATAACGTTATGTAGCATTACGTTATAACGTATAACGTTAAACAGTATTACGTTATAACGAATAACGTTATATGGTATTAGGATGTAACGTATAACGTTATGTAGCACTACGTTATAACGTATAATGCTATGTAGATATATGTTATAACGTATAAGGTTACGTAGCGTTACGTTATAACGTATAACGTCATGTAGATATATGTTACAACGTAAAACGTTATGTAGCCTTTCGTTATAAGGTATAACGTTATGTAGATATATGTTATAACGTATAACGTTATGTAGATATATGTTATAACGTATGGCGTTATGTAGTATTACGATATAACATATAACGTTTTGTAGCATTATGTTATAACATATAGCGATATGTAGTATTACGATATAACGTATAACGTTATGTAGCATTACGTTATATCGTATAACGCTATGTAGATATATGTTATGACTTATAACGTTATGTAGCATTACGTTATAACATGTAACGTTATGTCGAATATGTTATAACGTATGGCGTCATGTAGTGTTACGATATAACATATAACGTTATTTAACATTGCGTTATAACGTATAACGTTATATGGTATTAGGATGTAACGTATAACGTTATGTAGCATTACGTTATAACGTATAACGCTATGTAGATATATGTTATAACGTATAACGTTATGTAGCATTACGTTATAACGTATAACGTTATATAGCATTACGTTATAACGTATAACGTTATATAGCATTACGTTATAACGTATAACGTTGTATGGTATTAGGATGTAACGTATAACGTTATGTAGCATTACGTTATAACGTATAACGCTATGTAGATATATGTTATAACGTATAACGTTATGTAGCATTACGTTATAACGTGTAACGTCATGTAGATATATGTTATAACGTATAACGTTATGTAGCATTACGTTATTACGTATAACGTTATATAGTATTACGTTCTAACGTATAACGTTATATGGTATTAGGATGTAACGTATAACGTTATGTAGCATTGCGTTATAACGTATAACGCTATGTAGATATATGTTATAACGTATAACGATATGTAGCATTACGTTATAACGTATAACGTTATATAGCATTACGTTATAACGTATAACGTTATATGGTATTAGGATGTAACGTATAACGTTATGTAGCATTGCGTTATAACGTATAACGCTATGTAGATATCTGTTATAACGTATAACGATATGTAGCATTACGTTATAATGTATAACGTTATATAGCATTACGTTATAACGTATAACGTTATATGGTATTAGGATGTAACGTATAACGTTATGTAGCATTACGTTATAACGTATAACGCTATGTATATATATGATATAACGTATAACGTTATGTGGCATTACGTTATAACGTATAACGTTATATAGCATTACGTTATAACGTATAACGTTATGTGGTATTACGCTATAACGTATAACGTTATGTAGCATTACGTTAAAACGTATAACGTTATATAGTATTACTTTATAACGTAAAACGTTATGTAGCATTACGCTATAACGTATAACGTTATATAGTATTACGTTATAACGTATAACGTTATATGGTATTAGGATGTAACGTATAAAGTTATGTAGCATTACGTTATAACGTATAACGCTATGTAGATATATGTTATAACGTATAAGGTTATGTAGCGTTACGTTATAACGTATAACGTTATGTAGATATATGTTATAACGTATAACGTTATGTATCATTACGCTATAACGTATAACGATATGTGGATATATGTTATAACGTAAAACGTTATGTATCATTACGCTATAACGTATAACGATATGTAGATAAATGTTATAACGTATAACGTTATGTATCATTACGCTATAACGTATAACGATATGTAGATAAATGTTATAACGTATAACGTTATGTAGCATTACGTTATAACGTATAACGTTATATAGTATTACGTTATAACGTATAACGTTATACGGTACTAGGATGTAACGTACAACCTTATGTAGCTTGACGTTATAACGTATAACGTTATGTGGGTATATGATATAACGTATAACGTTATGTAGTATTACGTTATAACGTATAACTCTATGTAGATATTTGTTATAACGCATAACGTTATGTAGCATTACGTTATAACGTATAACGTTATATAGCATTGCGTTATAACGTATAACGTTGTATGGTATTAGGATGTAACGTATAACGTTATGTAGCATTACGTTATAACGTATAACGTTATACGGTATTAGGATGTAACGTACAACGTTATGTAGCTTGACGTTATAACGTATATCTTTTTGTAGATATATGTTATAACGTATAACGCTATGTATATATATGTTATAACGTATAAGGTTATGTAGCATTACGTTATAACGTATAACGTTATGTAGATATTTGTTATAACGTAAAACGTTATGTAGCATTACGTTATAACGTAAAACGTTATGTAGATATATGGTATAACGTATAACGTTAAGTATCATTACGCTATAACGTATAACGATATGTAGATAAATGTTATATCGTATAACGTTATGTAGCATTACGTTATAACGTATAACGTTATATAGTATTACGTTATAACGTATAACGTTATGTGGGTATACTTTATAACGTATAACGTTATGTAGTATTACGTTATAACATATAACGATATGTAGTATTACGATATAACGTATAACGTTATGTAGCATTACATTATAACGTATAACGTTATATAGTATTACGTTATAACGTATAACGCTATATAGAATTACGTTATAGCGTATAACGTTATATGGTATTAGCATAACGTATAACGTTATGTAGCATTACGTTATAACGTATAGCTATATGTAGTATTACGATGTAACGTATAACGTTATGTAGCATTACGTTATAACGTATAACGTTATGTAGATATATGTTATAACGTATAACGTTATGTAGCATTACGTTATCACGTATAACGTTATATAGTATTAGGTTATAACGTATAACGTTATGTAGCATTACGTTATAACGTATAACGTTATATAGTATTACGTTATAATGTATAACGATATGTAGATAAATGTTATAACGTATAACGTTATGTAGCATTACGTTATAACGTATAACGTTATATAGTATTACGTTATA
>NW_025219978.1:914562-915606 GCF_014825855.1 Bombus pyrosoma | reverse complement strand
TGTAGCATTGCGTTATAGCGTATAACGTTATGTAGCATTACGTTATAACGTATAACGTTATGTAGAAATATGTTATAACGTATAACGTTATGTAGCATTACGTTATAACGTATAACGTTATATAGTATTACGTTATAACGTATAACGTTATGTGGTATAAGGATGTAACGTATAACGTTATGTAGCATTACGTTATAACATATAACGTTATATAGAATTACGTTATAGCGTATAACGTTATATGGAATTAGCATAACGTATAACGTTATGTAGCATTACGTTATAACGTATAACGCTATGTATATATATGTTATAACGTATAACGTCATGTAGCATTACGTTATAACGTATAACGTTATATAGTATTACGTTATAACGTATAACGTTATGTAGATATATGTTTTAACGTATAACGTTATGTAGCATTACGTTATAACGTATAACGTTATATGGTGTTAGGATGTAACGTACAACGTTATGTAGCATTACGTTATAACGTATAACGTTATATAGTATTACGTTATAACGTATAACGTTATGTAGCATTACATTATAACGTATAACGTTATATAGTATTACGTTGTAACATATAACGTTATGTAGAGATATGTTATAACGTATGGCGTTATGTAGTATTACGATATAACGTATAACGGTATGTAGTATTACGTTATAACATATAACGATATGTAGTATTACGATATAACGTATAACGTTATGTAGCATTACGTTATAACGTATAACGTTATATAGTATTACGTTATAACGTATAACGTTATGTAGCATTACATTATAACGTATAACGTTATATAGTATTACGTTGTAACATATAACGTTATGTAGAGATATGTTATAACGTATGGCGTTATGTAGTATTACGATATAACGTATAACGTTATGTAGCTTTACGTTATAACATATAACGTTATGTAGAATTACGTTATAACATATAGCGATATGTAGTATTACGTTATAGCGTATAACGTTATGTAGCATTGCGTTATAGCGTATAACGTTACTGTAGCATTACGTTATAACGTATAA
>NW_025219978.1:913024-914062 GCF_014825855.1 Bombus pyrosoma | reverse complement strand
ATATAGTATTATGGTATAACGTATAACGTTATATGGTATTACGATATAACGTATAACGTTATATGGTTTTACGATAAAACGTATAACGATATGTGGTATTGCGTTATAACGTACAACGTTATATAGTATTATGATATAACGTATAACGTTATATAGTATTACGATATAACGTATAACGTTATATGGTATTACGATAAAAAGTATAACGATATGTGATATTACGTTATAACGTATAACGTTATATAGTATAATGATATAACGTATAACGTTATATGGTATTACGATATAACGTATAACGTTATATGGTATTTTGATATAACGTATAACGTTATATAGTATTAGCATATAACGTATAACGTTATGTAGTATTACGATATAACGAATAACGTTATATAGTATTACGATATAACGTATAACGTTATTGGTATTACGATAAAACATATAACGATATGTGATATTACGTTATAACGTATAACGTTATATAGTATTAGGATATAACGTATAACGTTATATAGTATTATGATATAACGTATAACGTTATATAGTATTACGATATAACGTACAACGTTATATAGTATTATTATATAACGTATAACGTTATATAGTATTATGATATAACGTATAACGTTATATAGTATTACGATATAACGTATAACGTTATATGGTATTACGATATAACGTATAACGTTATGTGGTATTACATTATAAAGTATAACGTTAAGTAGTAGTATGATATAACGTATAACGTTATATGATATTACTTTATAACGTATAACGATATGTGGTATTACATTATAAAGTATAACGTTAAGTAGTTGTATGATATAACGTATAACGTTATATGATATTACGTTATAACGTATAACGATATGTGGTATTACTTTGTAATCAATAACGTTATATGGTATTACGTTATAACGTATAACGTTATATAGTATTATGATATATAGTATAACGTTATATAGCATTAGCATATAACGTATAACGTTATATGGTATTACGTTATAACGTATAACGTTATATAGTACTATGATATAA
>NW_025219978.1:911488-912524 GCF_014825855.1 Bombus pyrosoma | reverse complement strand
TACATAACGTTATAAGTCATAACGTATTACCATATAACGTTATACGTTATACCGTAATGCTACATAACGTTATACGTTACATCGTAATACTACATAACGTTATACGTTATAACGTGATACCATATATCGTTATACGTTATAACGTAATGCTACATAACGTTACACGTTATACCGTAATACTACATAACGCTATACGTCATAACGTATTACCATATAACGTTATACGTTATAACGTAATGCCATATAACGTTACTCGTTATATCTTAATACTACATAGCGATACATGTCATAACGTATTAACATATAACGTTATACGTTATAAGGTATTACCATATATCGTTATACGTTATATCGTAATGCTACATATCGTTATACGTTATAACGTATTACCATATATTGTTATACGTTATAACGTAACACTACATAACGTTATACGTTATACCGTAATACTACATACCGTTATACGTTATAACGTATTACCATATAACATTATACGTTATAAGGTAATGTTACATAACGTTATTCGTTATATCGTAATGCTACATAACGTTATACGTTATATCGTATTCCAACATAACGTTATACGTTATACCGTAATACTACATAACGTTCTACGTCATTACGTATTACCATATAACATTATACGTTATATCGTAATGATACATCACGTTATACGTTATAACGTTATGCTATATAACGTCATATGTTATATTGTAATGCTACATAACGTCATACGTTATACCGTAATGCTACAAAGCGTTATACGTTACATCGTAATACTACATATCGTTATACGTTAAAACGTATTACCATATACCGTTATACGTTATAACGTATCACTACATATCGTTATACGTTATAACTTAATGCTACATATCGTTACACGTTATATCTTAATACTTCATAACGATATATGTCATAACGTATTACCATATAGCGTTATACGTTATATCGTAATGCTACATAACGTTATACGTTACATCGTAATACTACATAACGTTATACGTTATAACGTAATGGTACATAACGTTATAAG
>NW_025219978.1:908921-910988 GCF_014825855.1 Bombus pyrosoma | reverse complement strand
ATCGCTATATGTTATAACGTAATGCTACATAACGTTATACGTTACATCCTAATACCATATAACGTTATACGTCACAACGTATTGCTATATAACGTTATACGTTATAACGTAATGCTACATAACGTTATACGTTATAACATATATCTACATAGCGTTATACGTTATATCGTAATACTACATATCGCTATATGTTATAACGCAATACTATGTAACGTTATACGTTATAACGTAATGCTATATAACGTTATACGTTATATCGTAATACTACATATCGCTATATGTTATAACGTAATGCTACATAACGTTATACGTCATAACGTAATGCTACATAACGTAATACGTTATAATGTAATGCTACATAACGGTATACGTTACAACGTAACGTTAAATAACGTTATATGTTATATCGTAATACTGCATAACGCCATATGTTATAACATATTCGACATAACGTAATACGTTATAACGTAATGCTACATAACGTTATACGATATAACATATATCTACATAGCGTTATACGTTATAACGTAATGCTACATAACGTTATACGTTACATCCTTATGCCATATAACGTTATACGTTATAACGTAATACTATATTACGTTATACGTTATAACGTAATGCTACATAACGTTATACGTTATATCGTAATATTACATATCGCTTTATGTTATGACGTAATGCTACATAACGTTATACGTTACATCCTAATACCATATAACGTTATACGTTACATCCTAATACCATATAACGTTATACGTTATAGCGTATTGCTATATAACGTTATACGTTATAACGTAATGCTACATAACGTTATACGTTATAACATATATCTACATAACGTTATACGTTACATCCTTATTCCATATAACGTTATACGTTGTAACATATGCCTACATAACGTTATACGTTATAACGTAATGCTACATAACATTATACGTTACATCCTTATGCCATATAACGTTATAAATTATAACGTAATACTATATTACGTTATACGTTATAACGTAATGCTACATAACGTTATACGTTATATCGTAGTACTACATATCGCTATATGTTATAACGTAATGCTACATAACGTTATACGTTACATCCTAATACCATATAACGTTATACGTAACAACGTACTGCTATATAACGTTATACGTAATAACGTAATGCTACATAACGTTATACGTTATAACATATATCTACATAACGTTATACGTTATAACATAATGCTACATAACGTTATACGTTATATCGTAATACTACATAACGCCATACGTTATAACATATATCTACATAACGTTATACGTTATAGCGTAATGATGCATAGCGATGTACGCTGTAACATATATCTACATAACGTTATACGTTATAACGTAATGCTACATAACATTTTAAGTTATATCGTAATACTATATATCGTTATATGTTATGACGTAATACTACATAACGTTATACGCTGTATCGTAACACTATATAGCGTTATACGATATAACATATATCTACATAACGTTATACGATATAATGTAATGCTACATATCGTTATACGTTATAACGTAATACTATATAACGTTATATGTTATAGCGTAATGCTACATAACGTTATACGTTGTATCGTAACACTATATAGCGTTATACGATATAACATATATCTACATAACGTTATACGATATAACGTAATGCTACATATCGTTATACGTTATATCGTAATACTACATAACGCCATACGTTATAACATATATCTACATAACGTTATACGTTATAGCGTAATGATGCATAGCGTTATACGTTATAACATATATCTACATAACGTTATACGTTATAGCGTAATGCTACATAACGTTATACGCTACAACCTTAAGCCATATAACGTTATACGATATAACGTAATACTATATTACGTTATACGTTATAACGTAATGCTACATAACGTTATACGTTATATCGTAATATTACATATCGCTATATGTTATGAAGTAATGCTACATAACGTTATACGTTACATCCTAATACCATATAACGTTATACGTTATAACGTATTGCTATATAACGTTATACGTTATAACGTAATGCTAC
>NW_025219978.1:906357-908421 GCF_014825855.1 Bombus pyrosoma | reverse complement strand
GTTATAAGGTAATGCTATATAACGTTATACGTTATAACGTAATACTATATAATGTTATACGTCATAAGCTAATAGTATATAACGTTATACGTTACAATGTCATACTACATAACGTAGTACGTTATATCGTAATACCACATACCGTTATACGTTATAATGTAATGCTATATAACGTTATACGCTATAACGTAATATTACAAAACGTTATACGTTATAAGCGAATAGTATATAACATTACACGTTATAATGTAATATTACATAACGTAATACGTTATATCGTAATACCACATAACGTTATAGGTTATAAGGTAATGCTATATAACGTTATACGTTATAACGTAATACTATATAATGTTATACGTAATAAGCTAATAGTATATAACGTTATACGTTACAATGTCATACTACATAACGTAATACGTTTTATCGTAATACCACATACCGTCATACGTTATAATGTAATGCTATATAACGTTATACGCTATAACGTAATACTACATAACGTAATACGTTATATCGTAATACCGCATAACGTTATACGTTATAACGTAATGCTATATAACGTTATACGTTATAACGTAATGCTATATAACGTTATACTTTATAAGCTAATAGTATATAACGTTATAAGGTATAATGTAATACTACATAACGTAATACGTTATATCGTAATACCACATAACGCTATAGGTTATAATGTAATGCTATATAACGTTATACGCAATAACGTAATACTACATAACGTTATACGTTATAAGCTGATGGTATATAACGTTATAAGATATAATGTAATACTACATAACGTAATACGTAATATCGTAATACCACATAACGTTATACGTTATAAGGTAATGCTATATAACGTTATACGTTATAACGTAATACTATATAATGTTATACGTCATAAGCTAATAGTATATAACGTTATACGTTACAATGTCATACTACATAACGTAGTACGTTATATCGTAATGCCACATACCGTTATACGTTATAATGTAATGCTATATAACGTTATACGCTATAACGTAATATTACAAAACGTTATACGTTATAAGCTAATAGTATATAACATTACACGTTATAATGTAATATTACATAACGTAATACGTTATATCGTAATACCACATAACGTTATAGGTTACAAGGTAATGCTATATAACGTTATACGTTATAACGTGTTACTATATAATGTTATACGTAATAAGCTAATAGTATATAACGTTATACGTTACAATGTCATACTACATAACGTAATACGTTATATCGTAATACCACATACCGTCATACGTTATAATGTAATGCTATATAACGTTATACGCTATAACGTAATACTACATAACGTAATACGTTATATCGTAATACCGCATAACGTTATAAGTTATAACGTAATGCTATATAACGTTATACGTTATAACGTAATGCTATATAACGTTATACGTTATAACGTAACACTATATAACGTTATACGTTATAAGATAGTAGTATATAACGTTATAAGATATAATGTAATACTACATAACGTAATACGTTATATCGTAATGCCACATAACGTTATACGTTAGAATGTAATGCTATATAACGTTATGCGTTATAACGTAATACTACATAACGTTATACGTTGTAAGCTAATAGTATATACCGTTATACGTTATAACGTAATACTACATAACGTAATACGTTATATCGTAATACCACATAACGTTGTACGTTATAACGTAATGGTATATAACGTTATACGTTATAACGTGATACTATATAACGTAATACGTTATAAGCTAATAGTATATAACGTTATAAGATGTAATGTAATACTACATAACGTAATACGTTATATCGTAATACCACATACCGTTATACATTATAATGTAATGCAATATAACGTTATACGCTATAACGTAATACTACATAACGTTATACGTTATAAGCTAATAGTATATAACGTTACACGTTATAATGTAATACTACATAACGTAATACGTTATATCGTAATACGACATACCGTTATACGTTATAATGTAATGCTATATAACGTTATACGTTATAACGTAATGGTATATAACG
>NW_025219978.1:904826-905857 GCF_014825855.1 Bombus pyrosoma | reverse complement strand
AACGTATAACGTTATATACTATTAGCTTATGACGTATAACATTATATACCATTACGTTATAACGTATAACATTATGTGGTATTACGATATAACGTATTACGTTATGTAGTATTACATTATAACGTATAACGTTATATACTATTAGCTTATGACGTATAACATACATAACTATTATTTAGTATTACGTTATAACGTATAACGTTATATAGCACTACATTATAACGTATAAGGGTATGTGGTATTACGATGTAACGTATTACGTTATGTAATATGACATTGTAACGTATAACGTCATATACTATTAGCTTATGACGTATAACATTATATAGTATTACGTTATAACGTATAACGTTATAAAGCATTACCTTATAACGTATAACGTTATGTGGTATTACGATATAACGTATTACGGTATGTAGTATTACATTATACCTTATAACGTTATATACTATTAGCTTATAACGTATAACGTTATATAGTATTACGTTATAGCGTATAACGTTATATAGCATTACATTATAACGAATAACGGTGTGTGGTATTACGATATAACGTATTACGTTATGTAGAATGACATTGTAACGTATAACGTTATATAGCATTACCTTATAACGTATAACGTTATGTGGTATTACGATATAACGTATTACGTTATGTAGTATTACGTTATAACGTATAACGTTATATACTATTAGCTTATAACGCATAACGTCATATAATATTACGTTATAGCGTATAACGTTATACAGCATTGCATTGTAACGTATAACGGTATGTGGTATTACGAAATAACGTATTACGTTATGTAGTATTACATTATACCTTATAACGTTATATACTATTAGCTTATAACGTGTAACGTTATGTAGTATTACGTTATAACGTATAACGTTATATAACTTTACCTTATAACGTATAACGTTATGTGGTATTACGATATAACGTATTACGTTATGTAGTATTACATTATATCTTATAACGTTATATACTATTAGCTTATAACGTATAACGTTATGTAGTATTACGTTATA
>NW_025219978.1:903297-904326 GCF_014825855.1 Bombus pyrosoma | reverse complement strand
AGCAGCGGAGATACGTTCAATTAGATTTATTTGGCCTTGAAAATTCGAAAACTATAATTTCATTGGATTGGCCAGGCAACAGCGTTGACATAGCGCAAACTGGGTGATGCGCTCTGTATAAAGAATCAAATGAGGAGTATAACGCGCATCGAATTGTCTAGATAACCCCAACAGCAGCGGAGATACGTTCAATTTGATTTATTTGGCCTTGAAAATTCGAAGACTATAATTTCATTGGATTGGCCAGGCAACAGCGTTGATATAGCGCAAACTGCGTGATGTGCTCTGTATAAAGAATAAAATGTGGAGTATAACGCGCATCGAAATGTCTCGATTACACCAATAGCAGCGGAGATACGTTCAATTAGATTTATTTGGCCTTGAAAATTCGAAAACTATAATTTCATTGGATTGGCCAGGCAACAGCGTTGACATAGCGCAAACCGCGTGATGTTCTCTGTATAAAGAATCAAATGTGGAGTATAACGCGCATCGAATTGTCTAGATTACATCAATAGCAGCGGAGATACGTTCAATTAGATTTATTTGGCCTTGAAAATTCGGAAACTATAATTTCATTGGATTGGCCAGGCAACAGCGTTGACATAGCGCAAACCGCGTGATGTTCTCTGTATAAAGAATCAAATGTGGAGTATAACGCGCATCGAATTGTCTAGATTACATCAATAGCAGCGGAGATACGTTCAATTAGATTTATTTGGCCTTGAAAATTCGGAAACTATAATTTCATTGGATTGCCCAGGCAACAGCGTGGACATAGCGCAAACCGCGTGATGTGCTCTGTATAAAGAATCAAATGTGGAGTATAGCGCGCATCGAATTGCATGGATAACCCCAACAGCAGCGGAGATACGTTCAATTAGATTTATTTGGCCTTGAATATTCGAAAACTATAATTTCATTGGATTGCCCAGGCAACAGCGTGGACATAGCGCAAACCGCGTGATGTGCTCTGTATAAAGAATCAAATGTGGAGTATAACGCGCATCGAATTGTCTAGATTACACC
>NW_025219978.1:901774-902797 GCF_014825855.1 Bombus pyrosoma | reverse complement strand
GCTGAACGTGCCGGGCACTACGTTCGGCGTGTAAAATAGAGAAAATCGAGCTGTTAAACGTTAAAAATATCTTAGTCAGCAAAGAAATAACAGATTATTAACGTCAAAATCGAGTTACGATTGCATTCTGCAAGCTTCTTTTATAGCTTCGAAGCTGAACGTGTCGGGCAGTTCGTCCGGCACGTAAAATGAACAAAAACGAGCGCTTGAACGTTAGAAATATCTCAATCGGGAACGAAATAACAGTTAATTATCGTCAAAAATCGAGTTACGATTGCATTTCGCATGCTACTTTTATGGCTTCGATGCTGAACGTAAAGTGCAGTACGTGCTGCGTGTAGAATGGAGAAAAAAGAGCGCTTAAACGTTAGAAATATCTCAATCGGGAACGAAATAACAGTTAGTTATCGACAAAATCGACGTATCATTGCATTTTGCAAGCTTCCTTGGTAGCTTCGACGCTGAACCTGGAATGCACTACGTTCGGCGTGTAAAATGGAGTATAATGGCGTCTTGAACATAGAGATATCTCCACCAGGAAGGAAATAACAGTTAATTATCATCAAAATCGAGTTACGATTGCATTTCGCATGCTACTTTTATGGCTTCGATGCTGATGGTACTGTGCAGTACGTGCTGCGCGAAAAATGAAGAGAAGAGAGCGCTTAAACGTTAGAAATATTTCAATCTGGAACGAAATAACAGTTAATTATCGCCAAAAATCGAGTTAAGATTGCATTTTTCGAGCTCCATTGTTTGTTTCGACGCTCAACGTGCCGCGCACTACGTACAGCGTGTAAAATGGAGAATATCGAGCTTTTAGTCGTTAAGAATATCTCAATCAGGATAGAAATAACACTTATTTATCGTAAAAAATCGAGTTACGATTGCATTTCGCATGCTACTTTTATGGCTTCGATGCTGAACGTAAAGTGCAGTACGTGCTGCGTGTAGAATGGAGAAAAAAGAGCGCTTAAACGTTAGAAATATCTCAATCGGGAACGAAATAACAGTTAATTATCA
>NW_025219978.1:900252-901274 GCF_014825855.1 Bombus pyrosoma | reverse complement strand
ATACGTTATGTCGTAATACCACATAACGTTATACGTTATATCGTATTGCTATATGACGTTATACGTTATATCCTAATACTACATTACGATATACGTTATATCGTAATACCACACAACGTTATACCTTATATCGTAATACCACATAACGTTATACGTTATATCGTATTGCTATATGACGTTATACGTTATATCCTAATACTACATTACGATATACGTTATATCGTAATACCACATAACGTTATACCTTATATCGTAATACCACATAACGTTATACGTTATATCGTATTGCAATATGACGTTATACGTTATATCCTAATACCACAATACGTTATACGTCATATCGTAATACCAAACAACGTTATACGTTATATCGTAATACCACATAACGTTATACGTTATATCGTATTGCTATTTGACGTTATACGTTATATCCTAATACCAAATTACGTTATACGTCATATCGTAATACCAAACAACGTTATACGTTATAACGCAATACTATATAACATTATACGTTATCTCGTAGCGCCACATAACGATATGCGTTATATCGTAATATCACATAACGTTATACGTCATATCGTAACACCTCATAACGTTATACGTTATATCGTATTGCTATATGACGATATACGTTATATCCTAATACTACATTACGTTATACTGTATAACGTAATACTATATAACGTTATACCCTATATCGTAATACCACATAACGTTATACGTTATAACGTAATACCACATAACGTTATACGTTAGAGCGTAAGACCTCAATACGTTATACGTTATGTCGTAATACCACATAACGTTATACGTTATATCGTATTGCTATATGACGTTATACGTTATATCCTAATACTACATTACGATATACGTTATATCGTATTGCTATATGACGTTATACGTTATATCCTAATACTACATTACGATATACGTTATATCGTAATACCACATAACGTTATACCTTATATCGTAATACCACATAACGTTATACGTTATATCGTATTGCTATATGACGTTAT
>NW_025219978.1:897710-899752 GCF_014825855.1 Bombus pyrosoma | reverse complement strand
AATGCTATATATAACGTTATACGTCATAACGCAAAGCTATATAACGTTATACGTTATAACGTAATACTACATAACGTTATACGTTATATTGTAATGCTACATAACGTTATATGTTATACCGTAATGCTACATAACGTTACGTGTTATACCGTAATGCTACATAACGTTATACGTTATAGCGTAATGCTATATAACGTTACGTGTTATTCCGTAATGCTACATAACGTTATACGTTATAACGAAATGCTATATAACGTTATACGTCATAACGCAAAGCTACATAACGTTATACGTTATAACGTAATACTATATAACGTTATACGTTATACCGTAATGCTACATAACGTTATACGTTATAACGAAATGCTATATAACGTTATACGTCATAACGCAAAGCTATACAACGTTAAACGATACAACGCAATAATACATAACGTTATACGATATACCGTAATGCTACATAACGTTATACGTTATAGCGTAATGCTATATAACGTTATACGACATAACGTAACACTATATAACGATGTAAGTCATAACGTAATACTATATAGCGTTATACGTTATACCGTAATGCTACATAACGTTATACGTTATAACATAATGCTATATAACGTTATACGTTATAACGTAATGCTATATAACGTTATACGTCATAACGCAATGCTATATAACGTTATACGTTATATCACAATGCTACATAACGTTATACGTTATAACGTAATACTATATAACGTTATACGTTATACCGTAATGCTACATAACGTTATACGTTATAACGAAATGCTATATAACGTTATACGTCATAACGCAAAGCTATATAACGTTAAACGATACAACGCAATAATACATAACGTTATACGATATACCGTAATGCTACATAACGTTATACGTTATAACGTAATGCTATATAACGTTATACGTTATAACGTAATACTATATAACGTTATACGTTATAACGTAAAGCTATATAACGTTATACGTTATAACGTAATGCTATATAACGTTATACGTCATAACGCAAAGCTATATAACGTTATACGTTATAACGTAATACTACATAACGTTATACGTTATATTGTAATGCTACATAACGTTATATGTTATACCGTAATGCTACATAACGTTACGTGTTATACCGTAATGCTACATAACGTTATACGTTATAACGTAATACTATATAACGTTATACGTTACAACGTAATGCTATAAAACGTTATACGTTATATCACAGTGCTACATAACGTTATATGTTATACCGTAATGCTACATAACGTTATACGTTATAACGTAATGCTATTTAACGTTGTACGTAATAACGTAATGCTATATAACGTTATACGTTATTACGTAATGCTACATAACGTTATACGATACAACGCAATAATACATAACGTTATACATTATAATGTAATACTACATAACGTTATTCGTTATACCGTGTTACTATATAACGTTATACGATATGGCATAATGCTATATAACGTTATTCGTTATATCATAATGCTACATAACGTAATACCTTATACCGTAATGCTACATAACGTTATACGTTATAACGTAATACTACATAACGTTATACGATATAACGTAATACTAGATAACGTTATACGACATAACGTGACACTATATAACGATGTGAGTCATAACATAATGCTATATAACATTATACGATACAACGCAATAATACATAACGTTATACGTTATAACGAAATGCTACATAACGTTATTCGTTATAACGTAATACTATATAACGTCATACGTTATAACGTAATGCTATATAACGTTATACGTTATAACGTAATACTATATAACGTTATACGTTATAACTTAATGCTATATAACGTTATACGTTATAACGTAATGCTATATAACGTTCTACGTCATAACGCAATGCTATATAACGTTATACGTTATATCATAGTGCTACATAACGTTATACGTTATACCGTAATGCTACATAACGTTATACGTTATAACGTAATGCTATATAACGTTATACGTTATAACGTTATACTATATAACGTTATACGTTATACCGT
>NW_025219978.1:896191-897210 GCF_014825855.1 Bombus pyrosoma | reverse complement strand
GGTACTCCGGGAGTCGCTCCCTCCAGAGCGTGAGCAGAAAATCATCCGGTACGGAGGGGCTGGCTAGTCTCCTTAGATGCTGGTAGAATTGGGATGGTTTCCCGTCGCAAATCTCTTCGGAGGTCACCTCCGAGTGACCTCACGCTGGCTGTATCGGCCAGCTCTAGGATGATATCGCCTTTTTATTTTTGGTATCGTTCTGCCTTCTGCGTCCTCCGCCTCGCGTCCTCGATATGCCGTGGGTACTGGCCGCCGGGGTACCTGGCGAGGGCCAGGAACTTCCGCTTGTCGTCGGTGAGATCCAAGTCTTCGAATTTCATCTTCAACAGCGCGAACCACGCCGAGATCTGCGCAGGCTGCAACGGGGGCATGTTGATAATTTGAGGGGCACGTTGCGTGCCGTTCACGATCTCGTCGGTTTCTACCATGGCGCAGATCACTATCTCAGTATCACTATCACGGTCACCTCTTTTAAATTCGCGATCACGCCATGGTTACCAATTTGAGGAGGATAGGTCGTGATAGGTACTGAAAGAACACTAGAATATGTCCAACAACAAAGATGTTTATTCAATGCATACACTTGGCGTACAACTCGTGGTTACAGCTACCGGTTCGCGGTTCACGGAGAATAGTTCTACTATTGCGGACGTGCGGTGTCGGTTCGGACGATGATTTTTCACGATGCGTCGTGGGTCTCTAGCCAATTACTTTTGTCTCTCCGTCGCGATGATGCTGCGGAGGAAAACTCTTCTGGGGTGTGTCCCAGGATAGAGGATTATCGGATTCGTCGAGGAATGCTTTGGTTCGAAATGTGGTGAAAGTGGATGTTGCTGTTAATTGGTTAATTTGTGTTTGAATGTTGGAGAAGGGTGCTGATCGCCCTTGAGAGAAAGTTGCTAGCGGGAAGCATCGTACGTGCGGAAAACAGACTTTCCGTATTTTCCGTGGTATGTGAGGGCAAAGGCTATTTGTTCCTTTGGAGAATCTTAGCTAAACAAATCGTAAGGTTTGTAGCG
>NW_025219978.1:894673-895691 GCF_014825855.1 Bombus pyrosoma | reverse complement strand
ATACCATATAACGTTATACGTTACATCCTAATACCATATAACGTTATACGTTATAACGTAATACTGTATAACGTTATACGTTATAACGTAATGCTACATAACGTTATACGTTATATCGTAATACTGCATATCGCTATATGTTATAACGTAATGCTACATAACGTTATACGTTACATCCTAATACCATATAACGTTATACCTTATAACGTATTGCTATATAACGTTATACGTTATATCGTAATAATACATATCGCTATATGTTATAACGTAATGCTACATAACGTTATACGTTACATCCTAATACCATATAACGTTGTACGTTATAACGTAATACTACATATCGCTATATGTTTTATCGTAATACTGCATAACGCCATACGTTATAACATATTCGACATAACGTAATACCTTATAACGTAATGCTACATAACGCTATACGTTATAACATATATCTACATAGCGTTATACGTTATAACGTAATGCTACATAACGTTAAATGTTATATCATAATAATACATATCGCTATATGTTATAACGTAATGCTACATAACGTTATACGTTACATCCTAATACCATATAACGTTGTACGTTATAACGTAATACTACATATCGCTATATGTTATATCGTAATACTGCATAACGCCATACGTTATAACATATTCGACATAACGTAATACCTTATAACGTAATGCTACATAACGCTATACGTTATAACATATATCTACATAGCGTGATACGTTATAACGTAATGCTGCATAATGTTATGCGTTATAATATATATCTGCATAACGTTATACGTTTTAACGTAATGCTACATAGCGTTATACGTTATATCGTAATACTGCATATCGCTATATGTTATAACGTAATGCTACATAACGTTATACGTTACATACTAATAACATATAACGTTATACGTTATAACGTATTGCTATATAACGTTATACGTTATAACGTAATGCTACATAACGTTATACGTTACATCCTAATACCATATAACGTTATACGTTATAACGTA
>NW_025219978.1:892139-894173 GCF_014825855.1 Bombus pyrosoma | reverse complement strand
CAATACGTTATAACGTATAACGTTATATGGTATTAGGATGTAACGTATAACGTTATGTAGCATTACGTTATAACATATAGCGATATGTAGTATTACGATATAACGTATAACGTTATGTAGCTTTACGTTATAACGTATAACGCTACGTAGATGTATGTTATAACGTATAACGTTATGTAGCATTACGTTATAACATATAGCGATACGCAGTATTACGATATAACGTATAACGTTATGTAGCATTACGTTATAACGTATAACGCTACGTAGATATATGTTATAACGTATAACGTTATGTAGCATTACGTTATAACGTATAACGTTATGTAAATATATGTTATAAAGTATAACGTTATATAGCTTTACGATACAACGTATAACGTTATGTAGTATTACGTTATAACATATAACGATATGTAGTATTACGATATAACGTATAATGTTATGTAGCATTACGTTATAACGTATAATGTTATGTAGATGTATGTTATAACGTATAACGTTATGTAGCATTGCGTTATAACGTATAACGTTATGTAAATGTATGTTATAACGTATAACGTTATATAGCTTTACGATACAACGTATAACATTATGTAGTATTACGTCATAACATATAACGATATGTAGTATTACGATATAACGTATAATGTTCTGTAGCATTACGTTATAACGTATAACGTTATGTAGATGTATGTTATAACGTATAACGTTATGTAGCATTGCGTTATAACGTATAACGTTATGTAAATATATGTTATAACGTATAACGTTATATAGCTTTACGATACAACGTATAACGTTATGTAGTATTACGTTATAACATATAACGATATGTAGTATTACGATATAACGTATAATGTTATGTAGCATTACGTTATAACGTATAACGTTATGTAGATATATGTTATAACGTATAACGTTATGTAGCATTGCGTTATAACGTATAACGTTATGTAGATATATGTTATAACGTAAAACGTTATGTAGCATTACGTTATAACGTATAACGCTATGTAGCATTACGTTATAACATATAGCGGTATGTAGTATTACGATATAACGTATAACGTTATGTAGCATTACGTTATAACGTATAACGCTATATAGTATTACGTTATAACGTATAACGTTATATGGTATTAGGATGTAACGTATAACGTTATGTAGATGTATGTTATAACGTATAACGTTATGTAGCATTGCGTTATAACGTATAACGTTATGTAAATATATGTTATAACGTATAACGTTATGTAGCATTACGTTATAACGTATAACGCTATGTAGATATATGTTATAACGTATAACGTTATGTAGCATTACGTTATAACGCATAACAGTATGTAGCATTACGTTATAACGTATAACGTTATGTAGCATTTCGTTATAACATATAGCGATATGCAGTATTACGATATAACGCATAACGTTATGTAGCATTACGTTATAACGTATTACGTTATGTCGAATATGTTATAACGTATGGCGTTATGCAGTATTACGATATAACATATAACGTTATTTAACATTACGTTATAACGTATAACGTTATGTAGATGTATGTTATAACGTATAACGTTATGTAGCATTACGTTATAACGTATAACGTTTTGTCATATTGCGATATAACGTATAAGGTCATGTAGCATTACGTTATAACGTACAACGTTATGTACTATTACGTTATAACGTATAACGTTTTGTCATATTGCGATATAACGTATAAGGTCATATAGTATTACGTTATAGCGTATAACGTTATGTAGCATTACGTTATAACGTATAACGTTATGTAGACATATGTTATAACGTATAACGTTATATAGAATTACGTTATAACGTATCAGTTCTGCCCGGGCAACCGAAGTAAACAGACGTGTGCTCCGGGGTAGTGATCTGTGAATTTCCTTAGTGCTAAGTAAAATTAGCGATTAGTGATAGTGAAGAGAAGCCTAACAATGCAGCAACAGATACCAGCAATTAAAATTGCAACAAAAGGTGAAAGATATTATATAAGTAGGTCGGTAGATT
>NW_025219978.1:890634-891639 GCF_014825855.1 Bombus pyrosoma | reverse complement strand
CGCTGGTCCTAACCCAGGCCAGAGTTGACATAGCGCAAGCCGGATGTCGTGCTCTGTATTTGCCGGCAAATGTGGCCTATAATGCGCATTGAATTGTCGACATATCACCAATGCTAGCGGAAGTACGTCCAGATGAATAATAAAGGTTTAATATGCAAAACTAGTAATCCGCTGGGTTTGGCATTGCTCAGAGTTGATATAGCTCAAACCGGATGTCGTGCTCTATATTTGCAGCATATGTGGAGTATAACGCGCATCGAATTATCCACATATCACCAATATCAGCAGGGATACGTTCAGATGAATATTGAAGACCGAATATGCAAAACTTTAAGTACACTGCTCTGAACCTAGACCAGAGTTCACATAGCGCAAACTGGATGTCGCTCCACGTATTCGGCAGCATATATACAGTATAACGCACTCAGAATTGTAGACATACCTCGAATTGCAGCGAAGATACGTTCAGATCAATATTCATGTTTGAATATGCAAAACTGTAACTACGCTGGTCTTGACCTTGACCAGAGTTGACGTAGAGCAAACAGGATGTAGTTCCACGTATTTCGCAGCAAGTCGGGAGTGTAAATCGCGGCAAATTATCAACATATCGCCAATAGCAGCGGAGTTACGTTCAGAAGAATATTGAAGCCCGAATGTGCAATACTGCAAATATGCAGAATTTCGCAGTGGTCAGATTTGACAGAGTGCAAACCGGATGTCGCTCCACGTATTTCGCATAATATGGGGAGTATAAAGCGCTTCGAATTATCCGCATATCACCAATATCAGCGGGGAAACGTTCGGATGAATATTCAAGCTTGAATATGCAATACTGGAAATACGCTGGTCTTGACCTAGACCGGAGTTGACATAGCGCAAACCGGATGTCGTTGCACGTATTTCGCAGCATATATGGAATATAACGCGCACAGGGTTGAAGGCATATCTCGGATAGCAACGGAGATACGTTCAGATGAATATTAATGGTTGAATATGCGAAAC
>NW_025219978.1:888127-890134 GCF_014825855.1 Bombus pyrosoma | reverse complement strand
GTAATGCTACATAACGTTATACGTTGTATCGTAATACTACATAACGTTATACGTTATATCGTAATGCTACGTAACGTTATACGTTATATCGTAATGCTACATAACGTTATACGTTATATCGTAATACTATACAACGTTATACGCTATAAGGTAATGCTACATAGCGTTATACGTTATATCGTAATGCTACATAACGTTATTCGTTATATCGTGATGCTGCATAACGTTATACGTTATATCGTAATTCTACACATCGTTATACGTTATAACGTAATACTAGATACGTTTACACGTTATATCGTAATACTACACAACGTTATACGTTATATCGTGATGCTACATAACGTTTTACGTAATATCGTAATGCTACATATCGTTATACGTTATATCGTAATGCTACATAACGCTATACGTTACATCGTAGTACTATGCCGTTATACGTTATAAGGTAATACTACATAACGCTATACGTTATATCGTAGTACTATATAACGTAATACGCTATAACGTAATGCTACATAACGTTATACGTTATATCGTAATGCTACAGAACGTTATACGTTATATCGTAATGCTACATAACGCTATACGTTATATTGTAGTACTGTATCGTTATACGTTATAAGGTAATACTACATAGCGTTATGCGTTATAACGTAATAGTATATAACGTTATACGATATAAGGTAATACTACATAGCGTTATGCGCTATAACGTAATAGTACATAACGTTATTCGTTATAAGGTAATACTATATAACGTAATACGCTATAACGTAATGCTACATAACGTTATACGTTATATCGCAATGCTACATAACGTTATACGTCATAAGGTAATACTATATAACGTTATACGCTATAACGTAATGCTACATAACGTTATACGTTATATCGTAGTACTATATAGCGTTATACGTTATAAGGTAATACTACATAGCGTTATGCGTTATAACGTAATAGTATATAACGTTATACGTTATAAGGTAATACTACATAGCGTTATGCGCTGTAACGTAATAGTACATAACGTTATTCGTTATAAGGTAATACTATATAACGTAATACGCTATAAGGTAATACTGCATAGCGTTATACGTTATATCGTAATGCTACATAACGTTAAAAGATATATCGTAATAATATATAACGTTATACGTCATAAGGTAATACTATATAACGTTATACGATATATCGTAATACTACTTAACGTTATACGTTAGATCGTAATACTACATAACGTTATACGTTATATCGTAATGCTACATGACGTTATACGTTATATCGTAATACTACATAACGTTATACTCTATATCGTAATGCTACATAACGTTATACGTTATATCGTGATGCTACATAACGTTATACGTTATATCGTAATACTACATAACGTTATACGTTATATCGTAATGCTACTTAACGTTATACGTTAGATCGTGATGCTACATAACGTTATACGTTATATCGTAATACTACATAACGTTATACGTTATATCGTAATGCTACATGACGTTATACGTTATATCGTAATACTACATAACGTTATACGTTATATCGTAATACTATACAACGTTATACGCTATAAGGTAATACTACATAGCGATATACGTAATATCGTAATGCTACATAACGTAATACGTTATATCATGATGCTACATAACGTTATACGTTATATCGTAATGCTACATATCGTTATACGTTATAAGGTAATACTACACAACGTTATACGTTATATCGTAATGCTACATAATGCTATACGTTATATCGTAGTACTATATAACGTAATACGCTATAACGTAATGCTACACAACGTTATACGTTATATCGTAATGCTACATATCGTTATACGTTATAACGTAATACTACACAACGTTATACGTTATATCGTAATGCTACATAATGCTATACGTTATATCGTAATACTACACAACGTTATACGTTATATCGTAATGCTACATAATGCTATACGTTATATCCTAGTACTATATAACGTAATACGCTATAACG
>NW_025219978.1:880610-887627 GCF_014825855.1 Bombus pyrosoma | reverse complement strand
GTTATACGTTATATCGTAATACTACATATCGTCATACGTTAAATCGTGATACTACATAACGTCATACATTATATCGTAATACTACATAACGGAATACGCTATAACGTAATGCTATATAACGTTATACGTTGTAACGTATTACTACAAAACGTTATACGTTATATCGCAATGCTACATGACGTTATACGTTATATCGTAACACTACATAACGTTATACGTTATATCGTAATACTACATATCGTCATACGTTATATCGTAATACTACATATCGTTAAACGTTATATCGTAAAGCCATGTAACGTTATACGTTCTACCGTAATACTACATAACGTTCTACGCTATAACGTAGTGCCTCATAGCGTTATACGCTATAACGTAATGCTACATAACGGTATACGTTATATCGTAATACTACATAACGTTATAAGCTATAACGTAATGCTGCATAGCGTTATACGTTATATCGTAATACTATATAACGTTACACGTGATAACGAAAAACTACATAACGTTATACGTTATATCGTAATACTACATATCGTCAAACATTATATCGTAATACTACATACCGTTATACGTTATATCGTGATGCCATAGATCGTTATACGTTATAACGTAACACTACATAACGTTATACGTTATATCGTGTTACTACATATCGTTATACGTTATATCGTAATACCATACAACGTAATACGTTATAACGTAATAGTACATAACGTCATCCGTTATATCGTAATACAGCATATCGTTATACGTTATATCGTAATACCATATAACGTTATACTTTATATCGTGATGCCATATATCGTTATACGTCATATCGTAATACCATATATCGTTATACGTCATATCGTAATACCATGTAACGTTATTCGTTATAACGTAATACTATATAACGTTATACGTGATAACACAATACAACATAACGTTATACGTTATAACGTAGTACTACATAACGTTATACGCTATAACGTAATGCTACATAACGTTATACGTTATATCGTGATACTACATATCGTCATACATTATATCGTAATACTACATAACGAAATACGCTATAACGTAATGCTACATAACGTTATACGTAATATCGTAATACCATGTAACGTTATTCGTTATAACTTAATACTATATAACGTTATACGTGATAACAAAACACTACATAACGTTAAACGTTATAACGTATTACTACATAACGTTATACGCTATAACGTAATGCTACATAACGTTATACGTTATATCGTAATACCACATATCGTTATACGTTATGTCGTAATACCATGTATCGTTATTCGTTATAACGTAACACTACATAACGTTATACGTTATATCGTAATACTACATAACGTTATACGTTATATCGTGATTCCATATATCGTTTTACGTTATATCGTAATACAACATATCGTTATACGCTACAACGTAATGCTACATAACGTTATACGTTATAACGTAATACTATATAACGTTAGACGTGATAACGAAAAACTACATAACGTTATACGTTATAACGTAATACTACATAACGTTACACGCTATAACGTAATGCTACATAACGTTGTACGTTATATCGTAATACTACATAACGAAATACGTTATAACGTAATACTACATAATGTTATAAGTTATGCCGTAATGCTACATAACGTTATGCGTTATATCGTAAGAAAACATATCGTTATACGTTATATCGTAATACTAGATATCGTTATAAGTTATATCGTAATACCATATAACGTTAGACGTGATAACGAAACACTACATAACGTTATACGTTATAACATAATACTACATAACGTTATGCGCTATAACGTAATGCTACATAACGTTATACGTTATATCGTAATACTACATAACGTTATACGTTATATCGTAATACTAGATATCGTTATAAGTTATATCGTAATACCATATAACGTTAGACGTGATAACGAAACACTACATAACGTTATACGTTATAACATAATACTACATAACGTTATGCGCTATAACGTAATGCTACATAACGTTATACGTTATATCGTAATACTACATATCGTCATACGTTATATCGTGTTACTGCATATCGTTATACGTTATATCGTAATACCATACAACGTTATACGTCATAACGTAATAGTACATAACGTCATACGTCATATCGTAATACCATATATCGTTATACGTCATATCGTAATACCATGTAACGTTATTCGTTATAACGTAATACTATATAACGTTATACGTGATAACACAATACAACATAACGTTATACGTTATAACGTAATGCTATATAACGTTATACGTTGTAACGTATTACTACAAAACGTTATACGTTATATCGCAATGCTATATAACGTCATTCGTTATATCGTAATACAGCATATCGTTATACGTTATATCGTAATACCATATAACGTTATACTTTTTATCGTGATGCCATATATCGTTATACGTCATATCGTAATAGCTTATATGGTTATACGTCATATCCTAATACCATGTAACGTTATACGTTATAACGTAATACTATATAACGTTATACGTGATAACAAAACACTACATAACTTTATACGTTATAACGTAATACTACATAACGTTATACGCTATATCGTAATGCTACATAAAGTTACACGTTATATCGTGATACTACATATCGTCATACGTTATATCGTAACACTACATATAGTTATACGTTATATCGTAAAGCCATGTAACGTTATACGTTCTACCGTAATACTACATAACGTTCTACGCTATAACGTAGTGCCTCATAGCGTTATACGCTACAACGTAATTGTACATAACGTTATACGTTATATCGTAATACTACATAAGGAAATACGCTATAATCTAATGCTACATAACGTTATATGTTATATCGTAATGCTACATAACGTTATACGTTATATCGTGTTACTACATATCGTTATACGTTATATCGTAATACCATGTTACGTTATACTTTATAACGTAATACTACATAACGTTATACGATATATCGCAATGCTACAAAAGGTTATACGTTATATAGTAATGCTACAGAACGTCATACGTTATATCGTAATACTATATAACGTTACACGTGATAACGAAAAACAACATAACGTTATACATCAGAACGTAATATTACATAACGTTATACGCTATAACGTAATGCTACATAACGTTGTACGTTATATCGTAATACGACACATCGTTATACGTTATATCTTAATACCATATATCGTTATTCGTTATAACGTAGCACTACATAACGTTATACGTTATATCGTAATACTACATAAAGTTATACGTTATATCGTGATGCTACATATCTTTATACGTTATATCGTAATGCTACATAACGTTATATGTTATATCATAATGCTACATAACGTTATACGTTATATCGTAATACAACATATCTTTATACGTTATATCGTAATACCATATATCGTTATTCGTTATAACGTAACACTACATAACATTATACGTAATATAGTGATACTACACATCGTTATACGTTATATCTTGATGCCATATAGCGTTATACGTTATAACGTAACACTGCATAACGTTATACGCTATAACGTAATGCTACATAACGTTGTACGTTATATCGTAATACTACATAACGAAATACGTTATAACGTAATACTACATAATGTTATAAGTTATACCGTAATGCTACATAACGTTATGCGTTATATCGTAAGACAACATATCGTTATACGTTATATCGCAATACCATATATCGTTATACATTATATCGTAATACCATGTATCGTTATTTGTTATAACGTATCACTACATAACGTTATACGTTATATCGTAATACTAGATATCGTTACAAGTTATATCGTAATACCATATAACGTTAGACGTGATATCGAAACACTACATAACGTTAGACGTGATAACGAAACACTACATAACGTTATACGTTATAACATAATACTACATAACGTTATGCGCTATAACGTAATACCACATAACGTTATACGCTATAACGTAATGCTACATAACGTTGTACGTTAGATCGTAATACTACATAACGAAATACGTTATAACGTAATACTACATAACGTTATACGCTATAACGTAGAGCTACATAGCGTTATACGTTATAACGTAATGCTACATAACGGTATACGTTATATCGTAATACTACATAACGTTATACGATATAACGTAATACTACATGTCGTTATACGTTATATCGTAATACTACATAACGTTATACGTTATATCGTAATGCTACATAACTTTATACGTTATATCGTAATGCTATATAACGTTATATGTTATATCGTAAGGCAACATATCGTTATACGTTATATCGCAATACCATATATCGTTATACATTATATCGTAATACCATGTATCGTTATTTGTTGTAACGTATCACTACATAACGTTATACGTTATATCGTAATACTACATAACGTTATACGTTATATCGTAATACTAGATATCGTTATAAGTTATATCGTAATACCATATAACGTTAGACGTGATAACGAAACACTACATAACGTTATACGTTATAACATAATACTACAAAACGTTATGCGCTATAACGTAATGCTACATAACGTTATATGTTATATCGTAATGCTACATAACGTTATACGTTATAACGTAATGCTATATAACGTTATACGTTGTAACGTATTACTACAAAACGTTATACGTTATATCGCAATGCTACATAGCGTCATACGTTATATCGTAATACTACATAAAGTTATACGTTATATCGTGATGCCATATATCGTTATACGTCATATCGTAATAGCTTATATGGTTATACGTCATATCCTAATACCATGTAACGTTATTCGTTATAACGTAATACTATATAACGTTATACGTGATAACAAAACACTACATAACGTTATACGTTATAACGTAATACTACATAACGTTCTACGCTATAACGTAATGCTACATAACGTTGTACGTTATATCGTAATACTATATAACGAAATACGCTATAATCTAATGCTACATAACGTTATATGTTATATCGTAATGCTACATAACGTTATACGTTATATCGTAATACGACATATCGTTATACGTTATATCTTAATACCATATATCGTTATTCGTTATAACGTAGCACTACATAACGTTATACGTTATATCGTAATACTACATAAAGTTATACGTTATATCGTGATGCCATATATCGTTATTCGTTATAACGTAGCACTACATAACGTTATACGTTATATCGTAATACTACATAAAGTTATACGTTATATCGTGATGCTACATAACTTTATACGTTATATCGTAATGCTACATAACATTATATGTTATATCGTAATGCTACATAACGTTATACGTTATATCGTAATACAACATATCGTTATACGTTATATCGTAATACCATATATCGTTATACATTATATCGTAATACCATGTATCGTTATTTGTTATAACGTATCACTACATAACGTTATACGTTATATCGTAATACTAGATATCGTTATAAGTTATATCGTAATACCATATAACGTTAGACGGGATATCGAAACACTACATAACGTTAGACGTGATAACGAAACACTACATAACGTTATACGTTATAACATAATACTACATAACGTTATGCGCTATAACGTAATACCACATAACGTTATACGCTATAACGTAATGCTACATAACGTTGTACGTTACATCGTAATACTACATAACGAAATACGTTATAACGTAATACTACATAACGTTATACGCTATAACGTAGAGCTACATAGCGTTATACGTTATAAAGTAATGCTACATAACGGTATACGTTATATCGTAATACTACATAACGTTATATGATATAACGTAATACTACATGCCGTTATACGTTATATCGTAATACTACATAACGTTATACGTTATATCGTAATGCTACATAACTTTATACGTTATATCGTAATGCTACATAACGTTATATGTCATATCGTAAGACAACATATCGTTATACGTTATATCGCAATACCATATATCGTTATACATTATATCGCAATACCATGTATCATTATTTGTTATAACGTATCACTACATAACGTTATACGTTATATCGTAATACTACATAACGTTATACGTTATATCGTAATACTAGATATCGTTATAAGTTATATCGTAATACCATATAACGTTAGACGTGATAACGATACACTACGTAACGTTATGCGCTATAACGTAATGCTACATAACGTTATACGCTATAACGTAATGCTGCATAACGTTATACGTTATATCGCAATACCATATATCGCTATACGTTATAACGTAACACTACATAACGTTACACGTTATATTGTAATACTACATAACGTTATACGCTATAACGTAATGCTACATAGCGTTATACGTTGTAACGTAATACTACAAAACGTTATACGTTATATCGTAATACTAGATATCGTTATAAGTTATATCGTAATACCATATAACGTTAGATGTGATAACGAAACACTACATAACGTTATACGTTATAACATAATACTACATAACGTTAACGCTATAACGTAATGCTACATAACGTTATACGTTATATCGTAATGCTACATAACGTTTTACGTAATATCGTAATACTTTATAACGTTTTCCGTTGTAACGTTATACTACATAACGTTATAAGTTATAACGTAATACTGCATATCGTTATTCGTTATAACATATTACCTTATAACGTTATACGTTATATCGCAATACTACATAACGTTATACGTTATATCGTAATAGTATATAACGTTATACGCTATAAGGTAATACTACATATGGTTAATCGTTATAACGTAATAGTACATAACGTTCTACGTTATATCTTAGTACTATATATCGTTATACGATATATCGTAATACTATATTACGTTTTACGTTGTAACGTATTACTACATAACGTTGTACGTTATATCGTAATGCTATATAACTTTATACGTTATATCGTAATGCTAAATAGCGTTATACGTTATATCGTAATACTACATAACGTTATACGTTATATCGTGATGGTATAAAACATTATACGTTATATCGTAATGCCATATA
>NW_025219978.1:878108-880110 GCF_014825855.1 Bombus pyrosoma | reverse complement strand
ATTATTACGTTATAACGTATAACGTTATGTGGTATTACGATATGACGTATAACGTAATGTAGTATTAGGATATAACGTATAACGTCATATAGCAATACGATATAGCGTATAACGTTATGTGGTGTTACGATATGACGTATAACGTTACATAGTATTACGTTATAACGCATAACGTCATGTGGTAATATGATATGACGCATATCGTAATGTAGTATTGGGATATAACGTATAACGTTATGTGGTATTACGATATGACGTATAACGTAATGTAGTATTAGGTTATAACGTATAACGTTATGTAGCAATACGATATAACGTATAACGTTCTGTGGTGTTACGATATGACGTATAATGTTATATAGTATTACGTTATAACGTATAACGTTATGTGGCATTACGATATGACGTATAACGTAATGTAGTATTAGAATATAACGTATAACGTCATATAGCAATACGATATAACGTATAACGTTATGTGGTTTTACGATATGACGGATAAAGTTACATAGTATTACGTTATAACGCATAACGTCATGTGGTATTATGATATGACGCATATCGTAATGTAGTATTAGGATATAACGTATAAAGTCATATAGCAATACGATATAACGAATATCGTTTTGTCGTACTACCATATAACGTATAACGCTATGTGGTGTTACGATATGACATATAACGTTACACAGTATTACGTTATAACGTATAACGCTATGTGGTGTTTCGATATGACGTATAACGTTACATAGTATTACGATATAACGTATTTCGTTATGTGGTAATACCATATGGTACTAACGTATAACGTTATGTGGTGTTGCGAAATGACGTATAAAGTTATATAGTATTACGTTATAACGTATAACGTTATGTGGTATTACGATGCAACGTATAACGCTATGTGGTGCTATGATATAACGTATAACATTATGTGGTGTTACAATACGACGTATAACGTTATATAGAATTACGTTGTAACGTATAACGATATGTGGTATTACGATATGACGTACAACGTAATGTAGTATTAGGATATAACGTATATCGTCATATAGCAATACGATATAACGCGTAACGTTATGAGGTACTACGATATAACGTATAACGTTATGTGATGTTACGATATGACGTATAACGTCATATAGCAATACGATATAACGTATAACGCTGTCTGGTGTTACGATATGGCGTATAACGTTACATAGTTTTACAGTATAACGTATAACGTTACATAGCATTACGTTGTAGCGTATGACGTTATGTGGTAGTACGATATAATGTACAACGTTATGCGGTATTATCATATAACGTATAACGTTATATAGTATTACGATACAACGTATAACGTCATATAGCAATACGATATAACGTATAACGTTATGTGGTGTTACGATATGACGTATAACGTTACATAGTATTACGTTATAAGGTATAACGTTATGTGGTATTACGATGCAACGTATAACGTTATGTGGTGCTACGATATATCGTATAACATTATGTGGTGCTACGATATGAGGTATAACGTTATACAGAATTACGTTATAACATATAACGTTATGTGGTGTTACGATATGACAAATAACGTTACATAGTACTACGTTATAACGTATAACGTTAAGTGGAAGTACGATATGACGTATAACGTCATATAGCAATACGATATAACGTATAACGCTATGTGGTGTTACGATGTGACGTATAACGTTACATAGTATTACGTTATAACGAATAACGTCATATATCAATACGATGTGACGTATAACGTTATGTCGTATTACGTTATAACGTATAACGTTGTGTGGTATTACGATATAACGTATAACATCATGTGGTATTACGATATGACGTATAACGTAATGTAGTATTAGGATATATCGTATATCGTCATATAGCAATACGATATATCGTATAACGTTATGTGGTACTACCATATAACGTATAAGGCTATGTGGTGTTACGATATGAACTATAACGTCATATAGCAATACGATATAAC
>NW_025219978.1:875633-877608 GCF_014825855.1 Bombus pyrosoma | reverse complement strand
TATAACGTTATACGTTATATGCTAATACTATATAACGTTATACGTTATATCATAATACTATATAACGTTATACGTTATAACGTAATACCATATAACGTTATTGATTAGAAAGTAATACCACATATCGTTATACGTTATATCGTAATACCATATAACGTTATACGTTATATCATAATACTACTTAACGTTATACGTTATAATGTAATACCACATACCGTTATACGTTATATTGTAATACCATATAACGTTATGCTATATATCATAATGCTATATAACGTCATACGTTATATCATAATACTATATAACGTTATACTATATGTCATAATACTATATAACGTTATATGTTATATCATAATACAATATAACGTTATACGTTATATCGTAATAATATATAACGTTATACGTTGTAACGTATTACTACATATCGTTATACGTTATATCGGCATACCATATAACGTTATACGTTATATCGTAATACAACATATCGTTATACGTTATATCGTAATACCATATAACGTTACACGTTATATCGTAATACAACATATCCATATAAGATATATCCTACTACCATATAACGTTAGACGTTATAACGTAACAATACATAACGTCATACGCTATATCGTAATGCTACATATCGTTATACGTTATATCATAATACTATATAACGTTATACATTATATCATAATACTGTATGACGTTATGTATTATATCATAAAACTATACAACGTTATACGTTATAACGTAATACCACATATCGTTATACGTTTTATCGTAAAACCATATAACGTTATACGTTATATCGTAATACCATATAACGTTATACGTTATATCGTAATACCATATAACGTTATACGTTATAACGTAATACCACATATCGTTATGCGTTATATCGTAATACCATATGGTGTTATACTATATTTCATAATACTATATAACGTTATACGTTATAACGTAATACCATATAACGTTATACGTTATAACGTAATACCATATAACGTTATACGTTATATAATAACTCTATATAACGTTATACGTAATATCGTAATACCATATAACTTTATACGCTATATGGTAATACCATACAACGGTATACGTTACAACGTAATACCATATAACGTTATACGTTATAACGTAATACCATATAACGTTATATGTTATATAATAATTCTATATAACGTTATACGTTATATCGTAATACCATATAACTTTATACGCTATATCGTAATACCATACAACGTTATACGTTATATCGTAATACTATATAACGTTGTACGTTATATCATAATACTATGTAACGTTATACTATGTATCATAATACTATATAACGTTAAACTATGTATCATAATACTATATAACGTTATACTATGTATCATAATACTATATAACGTTATACGTTATATCATAAAACTATATAACGTTATACTATATATCACAATACTATATAACGTTACGCGTTATAACGTAATACCACATATCGTTATACGTTATATCGTAATACCATATAACGTTATACGTTATATCGTAATACCATATAACGTTATTGATTACATCATAATACCACATATCGTTATACGTTATATCGTAATACTATATAACGTTATACGTTATATGCTAATACTATATAACGTTATACGTTATATCGTAATACTATATAACGTTGTACGATATATCATAATACTATGTAACGTTATACTATGTATCATAATACTATATAACGTTATACTATGTATCATAATACTATATAACGTTATACTATGTATCATAATACTATATAACGTTATACGTTATATCATAAAACTTTATAACGTTATACTATATATCACAATACTATATAACGTTACGCGTTATAACGTAATACCACATATCGTTATACGTTATATCGTAATACCATATAACGTTATACGTTATATCGTAATACCATATAACGTTATATGTTATAACGTAATACCATATAACATTATTGATTACAACATAA
>NW_025219978.1:872186-875133 GCF_014825855.1 Bombus pyrosoma | reverse complement strand
TGACGTATAACGATGTGTAGTATTATGATATAATCTATAATGTTACATAGTATGACGTTATAACGTATAACCTTATACAGTATTACGATATAACGTATAACGTCAAATAGTAATACGTAATGACTTATAACGTTATATATACTACGTTATGACGTATAACGTTCTGTAGTATGATGATATAACGTATAACGTAATATGCTATTACGATATAGCGTATAGCGTTATACGGTATCACGATATAACATATAACGTTATATAGTACTAGTTTACGACATATAACGTTGTATAGTATTACGCTATAGCGTATAACGTTATATGGTATTACGATATAACATCTGACGTTATATGTTACTACGATATAGCGTATAACGTTATACGGTATTACGATATAACATATAACGTTATATAGTACTACGTTATGACGTATAACGTACTGTAGTATGATGATATAACGTATAACGTTATATAGTACTACGTTATGACGTATAACGTTGTATAGTATTACGTTACGACGTATAACGTTCTGCAGTATTATGATATAACGTATAACGATATAACATATAACGTTATATAATACTACGCTATGAAGTAAAACGTTCTGTAGTATGATGATATAGCTTATAACGTTATATAGTACTACGTTATGACGTAAAACGGTGTGTAGTATTATGATGTAACGTATAACGTTACACGGTATGTCGTTATAACGTATAACCTTATACAGCATTACGATATAACGTATAATGTTATATAGTAATACGTTATGACTTATAACGTTATATATACTACGTTATGACGTATAACGTTCTGTACTATTATGATATAACGTATAACGTTATATGCTATTACGATATAGCGTATAACGTTATACGGTATCACGATATAACATATAACGTTATATAGTACAACGTTATGACGCATAACGTTGTATAGTATTACGTTATGACGTATATCGTTGTGCAGTATTATGATATGACGTATAACGTTATATGCTATTACGATATAGCGTATAACGTTATACGGTATTACGATAAAACATATAACGTTATATAGTACTAGGTTACGACATATAACGTTGTATAGTATTATGTTATAGCGAATAACGTTATATGGTATTACGATATAACATCTAACGTTATATGTTACTACGATATAGCGTATAACGTTATACGGTATTGCGAAATAACATATAACGTTGTATAGTACTACGTTATGACGTATAACGTTGAATAGTATTTCGTTATGACATATAACGATGTGCAGTATTATGATATAACGTATAACGTTATATGCTATTACGATATAGCGTATAACGTTATACGGTATAACGATATAACATATAACGTTATATAGTACTACGCTGTGAGGTATAACGTTCTGTAGTATGATGATATAGCTTATAACGTTATACAGTACTACGTTATGACGTGAAACGATGTGTAGTATTATGATGTAACGTATAACGTTACATGGTATGACATTATAACGTATAACCTTATACAGCATTACGATATAACGTATAACGTTATATAGTAATACGTTATGACCTATAGCGTTATATATACTACGTTATGACGTACAACGTTCTGTAGCATGATGATATAACGTATAACGTTGTATGCTCTTACGATATAGCGTATAACGTTATACGGTATTACGATATAACATATAACGTTATATAGTACTTGGTTATGACATAGGACGTTCTATAGTATTACGTTATAGCGTATAACGTTATATGGTATTACGATATAACACCTAACGTTATATGTTACTACGATATAGCGTATAACGTTTTACGGTATTATGAAATAACATATAACGTTGTATAGTACTACGTTATGACGTATAACCTTGAATAGTATTACGTTATGACGTATAACGATGTGTAGTATTATGATATAATCTATAATGTTACGTAGTATGGCGTTATAACGTATAACCTTATACAGCATTACGATATAACGTATAACGATATATAGTAATACGTTATGACTTATAACGTTATATATACTACGTTATGACGTATAACGTCCTGTAGTATGATGATATAACGTATAACGTTATATGCTATTACGATATAGCGTATAACGTTATACGGTAAAACGATATAACATATAACGTTATATAGTACTTGGTTATGACGTATAACGTTCTATAGTATTACGTTGTAGCGTATAACGTTATATGGTATTACGATATAACACATAACGTTATATGTTACTACGATATAGCGTATAGCGTTATACGGTATTACGATAAAACGTATAACGTTATATAGTACTAGGTTACGACATATAAAGTTGTATAGTATTACGTTATAGCGTATAACGTTGTGAAGTATTATGATATAACGTATAACGTTATATGCTATTACGATGTAGCGTATAACGTTATACGGTAAAACGATATAACATATAACGTTAAATAGTACTACGTTATGACGTATAACGTTGTATAGTATTACGTTGTAACGTATAACGATATATAGTATTACGCTATAGCGTATAACAACATATAGTACTACGTTATGACGTTAAGCGACGTGTAGAAATTATGATGTAACGTATAACGTTACATGGTATGACGTTATAACGTATAACCTTATACAGTATTATATACAGTATTACGATTACGTATAACGTTATATGTTTCTACGATATGGCATATAGTGTTATACGGTATTACGATATTACATATGACGTTGTATAGTACTACGTTATGGCTTTTAACGTTGTATGGTATTACGTTATGACGTCTAACGTTGTGTGGTATTGTGATATAACGTATAACGTTATATTCTATTACGATATTGCGTATAACGTTATACGGTATCACGATAGAACAAATAACGTTATAGAGTACTACGTTATGACGTATAACGTCGTATAGTATTACGTTATTACGTATAACGTTGTGCAGTATTATGATATAACGTATAACGTTA
>NW_025219978.1:866856-871686 GCF_014825855.1 Bombus pyrosoma | reverse complement strand
TAGTATTACGTTATAGCGTATAACGTTATGTAGCATTACGTTATAACGTATAACGTTATGTAGATATATGTTATAACGTATAACGTTATGTATAATTGCATTATAATGTATAACGTTATGTAGATATATGTTATAACGTAAAACGTTATGTATCATTACGATATAACATATAACGTTATTTAACATTACGTTATAACGTATAACGTTATGTAGATATATGTTATAACGTATAACGTTATATAGTGTTACGATACAACGTATAAAGTTATGTAGTATTACGTTATAACATATAACGATATGTAGTATTACGAAATAACGTATAATGTTATGTAGCATTACGTTATAACGTATAACGCTATGTAGATATATGTTATAACGTATAACGTTATGTATCTTTACGCTATAACGTATAACGATATGTAGATAAATGTTATAATGTATAACGATATGTAGCATTACATTATAACGTATAACGTTATGTACTATTACGTTATAACGTATAACGTTGTGTCATATTGCGATATAACGTATAAGGTCATGTAGTATTACGTTATAGCGTATAACGTTATGTAGCATTACGTTATAACGTATAACGTTATGTAGACATATGTTATATCGTATAACGTTATATAGTATTACGTTATAACGTATAACGTTATATGGTATTAGGATGTAACGTATAACGTTATGTAGCATTACGTTATAACGTATAACGTTATATAGCAATACGTTATAGCGTATAACGTTATATGGTATTAGGATGTAACGCATAACGTTATGTAGCATTACGTTATAACATATAGCGATATGCAGTATTATGATATAACGTATAACGTTATGTAGCATTACGCTATAACGTATAACGCTACGTAGATATATGTTGTAACGTATAACCTTATGTAGCATTACGTTATAACGTATAACGTTATGTCATATTACGATATAACGCATAACGTCATGAAGTATTACGTTATAGCGTATAACGCTATGTACTATTACGTTATAACTTATAACGTTTTGTCATATTGCGATATGACGTATAAGGTCATGTACTATTACGTTATAGCGTAGAACAATATGTAGCATTACGTTATAACGTATAAGGTTATGTAGACATATGTTATAACGTATAACGTTATATAGTATTTCGTTATAACGTATAACGTTATATGGTATTAGGATGTAACGTATAACGTTATGTAGCATTACGTTATAACGTATAACGTTATGTAGATATATGTTATAACGTATAACGTTATGTATCATTACGCTATAACGTATAACGTTATGTAGATATATGTTATAACGTATGGCGATATGTAGTATTACGATATAACATATAACGTTATTTAACATTACGTTCTAACGTATAACGTTATATAGTATTACGTTATAACGTATAACGTTATATGGTATTAGGATGTAACGTATAACGTTATGTAGCATTACGCTATAACGTATAACGCTATGTAGATATATGTTATAACGTATAAGGTTATGTAGCATTAGGTTATAACGTATAACGTTACGTAGCATTACGTTATAACGTATAACGTTATATAGCAATACGTTATAACGTATAACGTTATATGGTATTAGGATGTAACGTATAACGTTTCGTAGCATTACGTTATAACATATAGCGATATGCAGTATTACGATATAACGTATAACGTTATGTAGCATTACGTTATAACGTATAACGCTATGTATATATATGTCATAACATATAACGTTATGTAGCATTACGTTATAACGTATAACGTTATGTAGAATATGTTATAACGTATAACGTTATATGGTATTAGGATGTAACCTATAACGTTATGTAGCATTACGGTATAACGTATAACGATATGTAGATATATGTTATAACGTATAACGTTATGTAGCATTATGTTATAACGTATAACGTTATGTAGCATTACGTTATAACGTATAACGTTATATAGTATTACGTTATAACGTATAACGTTGTATGGTATTAGGATGTAACGTATAACGTTTTGTAGCACTACGTTATAACGTATAACGCTATGTAGATATATGTTATAACGAATAACGTTATGTAGCATTGCGTTATAACGTATAACGTTTTGTAGATATATGTTATAACGTATAACGTTATGTATCATTACGCTATAACGTATAACGTTATGTAGATATATGTTATATCGTATAACGTTATGTAGCATTACGTTATAACGTATAACGTTATGTAGCATTACGTTATAACATATAGCGATATGTAGTATTACGATATAACGTATAATGTTATGTAGCATTACGTTGTAACGTATAACGCTATGTAGATATATGTTATAACGTATAACGTTTTGTAGCATTACGTAATAACGTATAACGTTATATAGTATTACGTTATATCGTATATCGTTATATGGTACTAGGATGTAACGTATAACGTAATGTAGCACTACGTTATACCGTATAACGTTATGTAGATATATGTTATAACGTATAACGTTATATAGTGTTACGATACAACGTATAACGTTATGTAGTATTACCTTATAACATATAACGATATGCAGTATTACGATATAACGTATAACGTTATGTAGCAGTACGTTATAACGTATAACGTTATATAGCAATACGTTATAACGTATAACGTTATATGGTATTAGGATGTAACGTATAACGTTATGTAGCATTACGTTATAACATATAGCGATATGCAGTATTATGATATAACGTATAACGTTATGTAGCATTACGCTATAACGTATAACGCTACGTAGATATATGTTGTAACGTATAACGTTATGTAGCATTCCGTTATAACGTATAACGTTATGTCGTATTACGATGTAACGCATAACGTCATGTAGTATTACGTTATAGCGTATGACGCTATGTACTATTACGTTATAACGTATAACGTTTTGTCATATTGCGATATGACGTATAAGGTCATGTAGTATTACGTTATAGCGTATAACAATATGTAGCATTACGTTATAACGTATAACGTTATGTAGACATATGTTATAACGTATAACATTATATAGTATTTCGTTATAACGTATAACGTAATATGGTATTAGGATGTAACCTATAACGTTATGTAGCATTACGTTATAACGTATAACGTTATGTAGATATATGTTATAACGTATAACGTTATGTATCATTACGCTATAACGTATAACGTTATGTATCATTACGCTATAACGTATAACGTTATGTAGATATATGTTATAACGTATGGCGATATGTAGTATTACGATATAACATATAATGTTATTTAACATTACGTTATAACGTATACCGTTATATAGTATTACGTTATAACGTATAACGTTACATGGTATTAGGATGTAACGTATAACGTTATGTAGCATTACGCTATAACGTATAACGCTATGTAGATATATGTTATAACGTATAAGGTTATGTAGCATTAGGTTATAACGTATAACGTTACGTAGCATTACGTTATAACGTATAACGTTATATAGCAATACGTTATAACGTATAACGATATGTAGCATTACTTTATAACGTATAACGTTTTGTAGCATTACGTTATAACATATAGCGATATGCAGTATTACGATATAACGTATAACGTTATGTAGCATTACGCTATAACGTATAACGCTACGTAGATATGTGTTATAACGTATAACGTTATGTAGCATTACGTTATAACGTATAACGTTATGTTATATTACGATATAACGCATAACGTCATGTAGTATTACGTTATAGCGTATAACGCTATGTACTATTACGTTATAACGTATAACGTTTTGTCATATTGCGATATAACGTATAAGGTCATGTAGTATTACGTTATAGCGTATAACAATATGTAGCATTACGTTATAACGTATAACGATATGTAGCATTACTTTATAACGTATAGCGTTATGTAGCATTACGTTATAACGTATAACGTTATGTAGATATATGTTATAACGTATAACGCTATGCATCATTACGCTATAACGTATAACGTTATGTAGATATATGTTATAACGTATGGCGTTATGTAGTATTACGATATAACATATAACGTTATTTAACGTTACGTTATACCGTATAACGTTATGTAGATATATCTTATAACGTATAACGTTATATGGTATTAGGATGTAACGTATAACGTTATGTAGCATTACGTTATAACATATAGCGATATTTAGTATTACGATATAACATATAACGTTATGTAGCATTACGTTATAACGTATAACGTTATGTAGCATTACGTTATAACGTATAACGTTATGTAGCGTTACGTTATAACGTAAACGTTATATGGTATGAGGATGTAACAAATAACGTTATGTAGCATTACGTTATAACATATAGCGATATGTAGTATTACGTTATAACGTATAACGTTATATAGTGTTACGATACAACGTATAACGTTATGTAGTATTACGTTATAACATATAACGATATGTGGTATTACGATATAACGTATAATGTTATGTACTCTTACGTTATAACGTATAACGTTTTGTCATATTGCGATATAACGTATAAGGTCATGTAGTATTACGTTATAGCGTATAACGTTATGTAGCATTACGTTATAACGTATAACGTTATATAGCATTACGTTATAACGTATAACGTTATATGGTATTAGGATGTAACGTATAACGTTATGTAGCATTACGTTATAACATATAGCGATATGTAGTATTACGATATAACGTATAACGTTATGTAGCATTACGTTATAACGTATAAAGCTATGTAGATATATGTTATAACGTATAACGTTTTGTAGCATTACGTTATAACGTATAACGTTATATAGTATTACGTTATATCGTATATCGTTATATG
>NW_025219978.1:864448-866356 GCF_014825855.1 Bombus pyrosoma | reverse complement strand
GCTACATATCGTTATACGTTATAACGTAATACTATATAACGCTATACGTTATAACGTAATGCTATATAACGTTATACGTTATAACGTAATACTATATAACGTTATACGATATAACGTAAAGCTATATAACTTTATACATTATATCGTAATGCTACATAGCGTTATACGTTATAACGTAATGCTATACAACGTTATACGTTATACCGTGATACTACATAGCGTTATACGTTATAACGTAATACTATATAACGTTATACGTTATAACGTAAAGCTATGTAACGTTATACATTATATCGAAATGCTACATAGCGTTATACGTTATAACGTAATGCTATACAACGTTATACCTTATACCGTAATGCTACATAGCGTTATACGTTACAACGTAATACTATATAACGTTATACGTTATAACGTAAAGCTATATAACGTTATACGTTATATCGTAATGCTACATAGCGTTATACGTCATACCGTAATACTACATAACGTTACACGTTATTACGTAACACTATATAACGTTATACGTTATAACGTAATGCTATATAACGTTATACCTTATATCGTAATGCTACATAACGTTATACGTTATGAAGTAATACTATATAACGTTATACGTTACAACGTAATGCTATAAAACGTTATATGTTATATCGTAATGCTACATAACGTTATACGTTATATCGTAATGCTACATAACGTTATACGTTATAACGTAATACTATAGAACGTTATACGTTATATCGTAATGCTATATAACGTTATACGTTATAACGTAATGCTATATAACGTTATACGTTATATCGTGATGCTATATATCGTTATACGTTATAACGTAATACTATATAACGTTATACATTATATCGTAATGCTACATAGCGTTATACGTTATAACGTAATACTACCTAACGTTACACGTTATTACGTAACACTATATAACGTTATACGTTATAACGTAATGCTATATAACGTATTACGATATATCGTGATGCTACATATCGTTAAACGTTATATCTTAAGGCTATATAACGTTATACGTTATACCATATTGCTACACAACGTTATACGTTATGAAGTAATACTATATAACGTTATACGTTATAACGTAAAGCTATATAACGTTATACGTTATATCGTAATGCTACATAGCGTTATACGTTATACCGTAATACTACATAACGTTACACGTTATTACGTAACACTATAGAACGTTATACGTTATAACGTAATGCTATATAACGTTATACCTTATATCGTAATGCTACATAACGATATACGTTATGAAGTAATACTATATAACGTTATACGTTACAACGTAATGCTATATAACGTTATACGTTATAACGTAATGCTATATAACGATATACGTTATATCGTATTGCAACATAACGTTATACGTTATATCGTGATGCTACATATCGTTATACGTTATATCATAATGCTACATAACGTTATACGTTATGAAGTAATACTATATAACGTTAAACGTTATAACGTAATGCTATATAACGTTATACATTATATCGTGATGCTACATATCGTTATACGTTATAACGTAATACTATATAACGCTATACGTTATAACGTAATGCTATATAACGTTATACGTTATAACGTAATACTATATCGTTATACGTTATAACGTAAAGCTATATAACGTTATACATTATATCGTAATGCTACATAGCGTTATACGTCATAACGTAATGCTATACAACGTTATACGTTATACCGTAATGCTACATAGCGTTATACGTTATAACGTAATACTATATAACGTTATACGTTATAACGTAAAGCTATGTAACGTTATACATTATATCGTAATGCTACATAGCGTTATACGTTATAACGTAATGCTATACAACGTTATACCTTATACCGTAATGCTACATAGCGTTATACGTT
>NW_025219978.1:862047-863948 GCF_014825855.1 Bombus pyrosoma | reverse complement strand
TGAAGTAAAACGGTGTGTAGTATTATGATATAACGCATAACGTTATATGTTACTACGATATAGCGTACAAGGTTATATGGTATTACGATATAACATATAACGTTATATAGTACTACGTTATGACGTATAACGATATATAGTATTACGTTATAACGTATAACGACATATAGTACTACGTTATGACGTAAAACGATGTGTAATATTATGATATAACGTAGAACGTTACATGGTATGACATTATAACGTATAACCTTATACAGTATTACAGTATAACGAATAACGTTATATAGTACTACGTTATGACGTATAACCTTCTGTAGTATGATGATATAACATATAACGTTATATGTTACTACGATATAGCGTATAACGTTATACGGTATTACGATATAACATATAACGTTATATGGTACTACGTTATGACGTATAACATTCTGTAGTATGATGATATGACGTATAACGTTATATAGTACTACGTTATGACGTGTAACGCTGTATAGCAGTACGTTATGATGTATAACGTTGTGCAGTATTATGATATAACGTATAACGCTATATGTTACTACGATATAGCATATAACGTTATATGGTATTACGATATAACATATAACGTTGTATAGTACTACGTTATGGCGTATAACGTTGTATAGTATTACGTTATGATGTATAACGTTGTGTAGTATTATGATATAACTTATAACGTTGTATGCTATTTCTTTATAGCGTATAACGTTATGCGGTAATACGATATAACATATAACGTTATATATACTACGTTATGACGTATAACGTTCTGTAGTATTACGTTGTATCGTATAGCGATATAGAGAACTACGTTGTAACGTATAACGATATATAGTACTACGTTATCACGTATAACGTTATATAGTATTACGATTTCACGTATAACGTTATATGGTATTACGGTACATCATATAACGTTATATAGCACTACGTTATGACGTATATAGGTATATAGTACTACGTTATAACGTATAACGTTGTGTAGTATGATGATATAACGTAAAACGTTATATCGTATTACGTTATAGCGTATAACGTTATATGTTATTACAATATTACCTATAGCGTTTTATAGTACTACGCTATGACGTGCAACGTTCCGTAGTATGATGATATAACGTATAACGTCATATAGTACTACGTTATGACGTATGACGTTGTATAGTATTACGTTATGACGTAAAAGGATGTGTAGTATTATGATATAACGTATAACATTATATGTTACTACGATATAGCGTATAACGTTATACGGTATTACGATATAACATATAACTTTATATAGTATTACGTTATAACGTATAACGTTATACGGTATTACGATATAACATATAACGTTTTATAGTACTATGTCATGACGTATAACGTTGTATAGTACTACGTTATGACGTATAACGTTGTATAGTATTATGATATAACGTATAACGTTATATGCTATTACGATATAGCGTATAACGTTATATGCTATTACGATATAGCGTATAACGTTATACGGTATTACGATATAACATATAACATTTTATAGTACTAGGTTATGACGTATAATGTTGTATAGTATTACGTTATAGCGTATAACGTTATATGGTATTACGATATAAGATATAACATAGTACTACGTTATGAGGTATAACGTTGTATAGTATTATGATATAACGTATAACGTTATATGGTATTACGGTATAACGTATAACGTTACATGGTTTGACGTTATAACGTATAACCTTATACAGTATTACGATATAACGTATAACGATATATAGTAATACGTTATGACTTATAAGGTTATATATACTACGTTATGACGTATAACGTTCTGTAGTATTACGTTGTAACGTATAGCGATATAGAGTACTACGTTGTAACGTATAACGATATAT
>NW_025219978.1:860446-861547 GCF_014825855.1 Bombus pyrosoma | reverse complement strand
CGTATAACGTTATGTAAAATTACGTTATAACGTATAACGTAATTTAGCATTACGATATAACGTATAACGGTATGTTGTATTACGATATAACGTATAACGTTATGTAGCATTACGATGTAACTTATAACGTAATGTAGCATTACGTTACAACGTATAACGTTATATAGTATTACGATATAACGCATAACGTTATATAGCATTACGATATAACGTATAACGTTATGTAGCATTACGATATAACGTATAACGTTATGTATTATTACGATATAACGTAGAACGTTATATGGTAATATGGTATAACGTATAACGATATGTAGCATTAACTTATAGCGTATAACGTTATATAGTATTACGATATAACGTATAACGTTATGTAGTATAACGCCATAACGTAATACGTTATATAGTATTACGATATTACGTATAACGTTATGTAGCATTACGATAAAACGTATAACGTTATGTAGTCTTACGCTATAACGTATACCGTTATATGGTATTACGATATAACGTATAACGATATGTAGTATTGCGATATAACGTATGACGATATGTAGTATTACGTTACAATGCATAATGTTATATAGTATTACGATATAACGTATAACGTTATGTAGCATTACGTTATAACGCATAACGTTATGTAGTATTACGTTACAACGCTTAACGTTATATAGTATTACGACATAACGTATAACGTTATATAGCATTACGATATAACGTATTACGTTATGTAGCATTACGTTATAACGCATAACGTTATGTAGTATTACGTTACAACGCATAACGTTATATAGTATTACGATATAACGCATAACGTTATATAGCATTACGATATAACGTATAACGTTATGTAGCATTACGATATAACGTGAAACGTTATGCAGTATTGCGATATAGCGTATAACGTATAACGATATGTAGCATTACGATATAACGTATAACATTATATGGTAATATGATATAACGTATAACGATATGTAGCATTAAGTTATAGCGTATAACGTTATGTAGTATTACGATATAACGTATAACGTTATGTAGTGTTACGTTACAACGTATAACGATATATGGTATTACGATATAACGTATAACGATATG
>NW_025219978.1:857485-859946 GCF_014825855.1 Bombus pyrosoma | reverse complement strand
CGATATAACGTATAACGTTATGGAGCATTTCGTTATAGCGTATAACGTTATGTAGTATTACGATATATCGTATAACGATATGTAGTATTAAGATATAACGTAAAACGTTATGTACTATTACGTTATAGCGTATAACGATATGTAGTATTAGGATACAACGCATAACGATATATGGTATTACGATATAACGTATAACGTTATGTAACACTACGATATAACGTATAACGATATGTAGCATTACGTTATAGCGTATAACGTTATGTAGTATTACGATATATCGAATAATGATATGTAGTATTAAGATATAATGTAAAACGTTATGTACTATTACGTTATAACGATTAACGTTATGTAATATTACGATATAACGTATAACGTTATGTAGCATTACGTAATAATGTATAACGGTATATGGTATTACGATATAGCGTATAACGATATGTTGTATTACGATATAACCGATAACGTTATGTAGCACTACGATATAACGTATAACGATATGTAGCATTACGTTATAGCGTATAACGTTATGTAGTATTACGATATATCGTATAATGATATGTAGTATTAAGATATAATGTAAAACGTTATGTACTATTACATTATAATGATTAACGTTATGTAGTATTACGATATAACGTATAACGTTATGTAGCATTACGTTAGAGCGTATAACGTTATGTAATATTGCGATACAACATGTAACGATATGTAGCATTACGGTATAACGAATAACGTTATGTAGCATTACGATACAACGCATATCGATATATGGTATTACGATATAACGTATAACGTTATGTAGCACTACAATATAACGTATAACGTTATGTAGCATTACGTTATAGCGTAAAACGCTATGTAGTATTACGATATATCGTATAACGATATGTAGTATTAAGATATAACGTAAAACGTTATGCACTATTACGTAATAGCGTATAACGTTATATAGAATTACGATATAACGTATAACGATATATGGTAATACGATATAACGTATAACGATTTGTAGTATTACGTCATGACGTATAACGTTATGCAGCATCACGATATGACGTATAACGTTATGTAGCATTACGACATAACGCATAACGTTATCTAGCATTACGTTACAACGTATGACGCTATATAGTATTACGATATAACGTATAACGTTATGTAGCATTACGTTATAGCGTATAACGTTATGTAACATTGCGATACAACGTGTAACGATATGTAGCATTACGGCATAACGAATAACGTTATGTAGCATTACGATATAACGTATAACGATATGTTGTATTACGATATAACGTATAACATTATGTAGCATTACCTTATAACGCAAAACGATATATGGTATTACGATATATCGTATAACGTTATGTAGCACTACGATATAACGTATAACGTTATGTAGCATTACGTTATAGCGTATAACGTTATGTTGTATTACGATATATCGTTTAATTATATGTAGTAATAAGATATAATGTAAAACGTTATGTACTATTACGTTATAACGATTAACGTTATGTAGTATTACGATATAACGAATAACGTTATGTAGCATTACGATATAACGTATAGCGTTATGTAGCATTACGTTGTGACGTATAACGTTATGCAGCATCACGATATAACGTATAACGTTATGTAGCATTACGATGTAACGTACAACGTTATGTAGTAATGCGTAACAACGTATGACGCTATATGGTATTACGATATAACATGTAACGTTATGAAGTATTACGATATAACGTATAACGTTATATAGTATTACGATATAACGTATAACGTTATGTTGTATTACGATATAACGTGTAACGATATGTAGCATTAAGGTATAACGAATAACGTTATGTAGCATTACGATATAACGTATTGCGTTATGTAGCATTACGTTGTGACGTATAACGATATATGGTACTACGATATAACGTATAACGTTATATAGTATTACGATATAACGTATAACGTTATGTTGTATTACGATATAACGTATAACGTTATGTAGCATTACGTTATAACGTATAACGATATGTTGTATTACGATATAACGTATAACGTTATGTAGCATTACCTTATAACGCAAAACGATATATGGTATTACCGTATACCGTATAACGTTCTGTAGCACTACGATATAACGTATAACGTTATGTAGCATTACGTTATAGCGTATAACGTTATGTAGTACTACGATATATCGTATAATGATATGTAGTAATAAGATATAATGTAAAACGTTATGTACTGTTACGTTATAACGATAAACGTTATGTAGTATTACGATATAACGTATAACGTTATGTAGCATTACGATATAACGTATAGCGTTATGTAGCTTTACGTTGTGACGTATAACGATATATGGTATTACGATATAACGTATAACGTTATATAGTATTACGATATAACGTATGACGTTATGTTGTATTACGATATAACGTATAACGTTATGTAGCATTAC
>NW_025219978.1:854688-856985 GCF_014825855.1 Bombus pyrosoma | reverse complement strand
TACGATATAACGTATAACGTTATATAGTATTACGATATAACGTATAACGTTATATGGTAATATGATATAACGTATAACGATATGTAGCATTAAGTTATAGCGTATAACGTTATGTAGTATTACGATATAACGTATAACGTTATGTAGTGTTGCGTTACAACGTATAACGATATATGGTATTACAATATAACGTATAAAGGTATGTTCTGTTACGATATAACGTATAACGTTATGTAGCATTACGATATAGCTTATAACGTTATGTAGTATTACGTTATAACTTCTACCGATATGTTGTGTTACGTTATAACGCATAACGTTATATAGTATTACGATATAACGTATAACGCTATGTGGTATTACGATACAGCGTATAACAATATATATTATTACATTTTAACGTATAACGTAATGTAGCATTACGGTATAAGGTATAACGTTATGTAGTAATACGTTATAACGTATAACGTTATATAGCATTACGATATAACGTATAACGTTATGTATTATTACGATATAACGTATAAGGATATGTAGTATTACGATATAACGTAAAACGTTATGTAGTATTACGTTACAACATCTGACGGTATGTACTATTACGTTATAACGTATCTCAATATATAGTATTACGTTATAACGTAAAACGTTATGTAGTATTACGATATTGCGTGTAACGTATAACGATATGTACTATTACGATATAACGTATAACGATATGTAGCATTGCGTTATAGCTTATAACGTTATGTAAAATTACGTTATAACGTATAACGTTATGTAGCATTACGATATAACGTATAACGGTATGTTGTATTACGATATAACTTATAACGTTATGTAGCATTACGATGTAACTTATAACGTAATGTAGCATTACGTTACAACGTATAACGTTATATAGTATTACGATATAACCCATAACGTTATATAGCATTACGATATAACGTATAACGATATGTAGCTTTACGATATAACGTATAACGTTATGTATTATTACGATATAACGTAGAACGTTATATGGTAATATGGTATAACGTATAACGATATGTAGGATTAGTTTATAACGTATAACGTTATATAGTATTACGATATAACGTATAACGATATGTAGTATAACGCTAGAACGTAATACGTTATATATTATTACGATATTACGTATAACGTTATGTAGCATTACGATATAACGTATAACGTTATGTAGTCTTACGCTATAACGTATACCGTTATATGGTATTACGATATAACGTATAACGATATGTAGTATTGCGATATAACGTATGACGATATGTAGTATTACGTTACAATGCATAATGTTATATAGTATTACGATATAACGTATAACGTTATGTAGCATTACGTTATAACGCATAACGTTATGTAGTATTACGTTACAACGCATAACGTTATATAGTATTACGACATAACGTATAACGTTATATAGCATTACGATATAACGTATAACGTTATGTAGCATTACGATATAACGTAAATCGTTATGTAGTATTACGATATATAGTATAACGTATAACGATATGTTGCATTACGATATAACGTATAACATTATATGGTAATATGATATAACGTATAACGATATGTAGCATTAAGTTATAGCGTAGAACGTTATGTAGTATTACGATATAACGTATAACGATATGTAGTGCTACGTTACAACGTATAACGATATATGGTATTACGATATAACGTATAACGACATGTTCTGTTACGATATAACGTATAACGTTATGTAGCATTACGATATAACTTATAACGTTATGTAGCATTACATTATAACGTATAACGTTATGTAGCATTACGTTATAGCTTATAACGTTATGTAGCATTACGTTATAGCTGTGTCTCGTTATGTAACATTACGATATAGCGCATAACGTTATATAGTATTACGATATAACGTATAACGTTATGTGCTAATATGATATAACGTATAACGATATGTAGCATTAAGTTATAGCGTATAACGTTATGTAGTATTACGATATAACGTGTAACGTTATGAAGTGTTACGTTACAACGTATAACGATATATGGTATTACGATATAACGTATAACGATATGTTCTGTTACGATATAACGTATAACGTTATGTAGCATTACGATATAAGTTATAACGTTATGTAGTATTACGATATAACGTATAACTTTATGTAGTGTTACGTTACACCGTATAACGATATATGGTACTACGATATACCGTATAACGATATGTTCTGTTACGATATAACGTATAACGTTTTGTAGCATTACGATATAACTTATAACGTTATGTAGCATTA
>NW_025219978.1:844107-854188 GCF_014825855.1 Bombus pyrosoma | reverse complement strand
ACTATTACGTTATAACGATTAACGCTGTGTAGTATTACCTTATAGCGTATAACGTTATATAGTATTACGGTATAACGTATAACGTTATGTAGCATTACGATACAACGTATAACGTTATGTAGTATTACGATATAACGTATAACGTTATATGGTAACACGTTATATCGTACAACGTTATGTAGCATTACGATATAACGTAACACATTATGTACTATTACGTTATAATGATTAACGCTATGAAGTATTACCTTATAGCGTATAACGTTATGTAGTATTACGATTCAACGTGTAACTATATGTAGTTTTACGCTACTACGTATGACGCTATATAGTATTACGATATAACGTATACCGTTATGTAGCATTGCGATATAACGTATAACGTTATGTAGCATTACGATATAACGTATAACGTTATGTAGTATTGCGATACAACGTATGACGCTATATAGTATTACGATATAACGTGTAACGTTATGTAGTATTATGTTGCTACGTATGACGCTATATAGTATTACGATATGACGTATACCGTTATGTAGCATTACGATATAACGTATAACGTTATGTAGCATTACGTTATGACGTATAACATTATGTAGTATTACGATATAACGTATAACGTTATGTAGTATTACGTTACTACGCATGACGCTATATAGTATTACGATATAACGTATAAATTTATGTAGCAATACGACATAACGTATAACGATATGTAGTATTACGACATAACGTATAACGTTATGTAGCATTACGTTATGACATATAACATTATGTAGTATTACGATATAACGTGTAACGTTATGTAGTACTAAGTTACAAAGTATAACGTTATATAGTATTACGATATGACGTGTAACGTTGTGTAGTATTACGTTACAACGTATGACGCTATATAGTATTACGATATAACGTATAACGTTATGTAGCACTACGACATATCGTATAACGTTTTGTAGCATTACGTTATAACGTATAACGATATGTGGTATTACGATATAACGTATAACGTTATGTAGCATTACGATATAACGTATAACGCTATATGGTACTACGTTATAACGTACAACGCTATATGGTATTACGACATAACGTGTAACGATATGTAGTATTCCCACATAACGTATAACGTTATGTAGCATTACGATATAACGTATAACGATATGTAGTGTTACGATATAACGTATAACGTTATGTAGTACTACGTTACAACGTATGACGCTATATGGTATTACGATATATCGTATAACGTTATGTAGCATTACGGTATAACGTATAACGTTATGTAGTATTACGATTCAACGTGTAACTATATGTAGTATTACGTTACTGCGTATGACGCTATATAGTATTACGATATAACGTATACCGTTATGTAGCATTACGATATAACGTATAACGTTATGTAGCATTACGATATAATGTATAACGTTATGTAGCATTACGTTATGACATATAACATTATGTCGTATTACGATATAACGTGTAACGTTATGTAGTATTACGTTATTACGTATGACGCTATATAGTATAACGATATAACGTATAAAGTTATGTAGCAATACGACATAACGTATAACGATATGTAGTATTACGACATAACGTATAACGTTATATGGTAACACGTTATAACGTACAACGTTATATGGTATTACGACATAACGTATAACGTTATATGGTATTACGATATAACGTATAACGATAAGTGGTATTACGATATAACGTATAACGTAATGTAGTATTACGATATAACGAATAACGTTATATGGTAACTCGTTATAACGTAAAGCGTTTTGTAGTGTTACGTTATAACGTAAAACGTTATATAGTATTACAATATAACGTATAACGAGATGTAGTATTACGATATATGGTATATCGATATGTAGTATTAAGATATAACGTAAAACGTTTTGTACTATTACGTTATAACTATTAACGCAATGAAGTATTACCTTATAGCGTATAACGTTATATAGTATTTGGATATGACGTATATCGTTATGTAACATGACGATATAACGTATAAAGTTATGTATCATTACGTCATGACGTATAACGATATATGGTATTACGTTATAACGTATAACGTTATGTAGCATTACGATATAACGTATAACGAGATGTAGTATTACGATATATGGTATATCGATATGTAGTATTACGATATAATGTATAAGGTTATGTAACATTACGGTATGACGTATAACGTTATGTAGCATTATGATATAACGTATAACGTTATGTAGTATTACGATATATCGTATAACGATATGTAGTATTAAGATATAACGTAAAACGTTATGTACTATTACGTTATAACTATTAACGCTATGAAGTATTACCTTATAGCGTATAACGTTATATAGTATTACGATATAACGTATAACGTTATGTAGCATTACGTTATAGCGTATAACGTTATGTAGTATTACGATATAATGTATAAGGTTATGTAACATTACGGTATAACGTAAAGCGTTCTGTAGCACTACGTTACAACGTATAACGTTATATAGTATTACGATATAACGTATAACGATATGTAGTATTACGATATAACTTATAACGCTATATTGTACTACGTTATAACGTAAAACGTTGTATGGTATTACGATATAGCGTATAACGTTATAAGGTAATATGTTTTAACGTATAACGATATGTAGTATTACGATATAACGTATAACGATATATGGTTTTACGATACAACGTATAACGTTATATGGTAATACGTTATAACGTATAACGTTATATGTCATTAGGATACAACGTATAACGATATGTGTCATTACGATATAACGTATAACGTTATATAGAATTACGATATAAGGTATAACGTTATGTAGCATTACGATATAATGTATAACGTTATGTAGTATTACGATATATCGTATAACGATATGTAGTATTAAGATATAACGTAAAACGTTATGTACTATTACGTTATTACGATTAACGCTATGTAGTATTACATTATAGCGTACAACGTTATATAGTATTACGGTATTACGTATAACGTTATGTGGCATTACGATACAACGCATAACGTTATGTAGTATTACGATACAACGTATAACGTTATGTAGTATTACGATATAACGTATAGCGTTATACGGTATTACGATATAACGTATAACGATATGTAGTATTACGATATAACGTATAACTCTATGTAGTATTACGTTACAACGTATGACGCTATATTATATTACGATATAACGTATAGCGTTCTGTAGTACTACGTTACAACGTATAACGTTATACAGTATTACGATATAACGTATGACGATATGTAGCATTAAGATATAACGTATAACGTTATGTACTATTACGTTATAACGATTAACGCTATGTAGTATTACCTTATAGCGTATAACGTTATATAGTATTATGGTATAACGTGTAACGATATGTAGCATTACGGTATAACGAATAACGTTATGTAGCATTACGATATAACGTATAACGTTATGTAGTATTTCGATATACCGTATAACGATATGTTGTATTAAGGTATAACGTAAAACGTTATGTAGCATTACGTTATAGCGTATAACGTTATATAGTATTACGATATAATGTATAAGGTTATGTAACATTACGGTAAAACGTATAACGTTATGCAGCACTACGATATAACGTATAGCGTTCTGTAGTACTACGCTACAACGTATAACGTTATATAGTAATACGATATAACGAATAACGATATGTAGTATCACGATATATCGTATAACGATATATAGTATTACGATATAATGTATAACGATAAGTAGTATTACGATATAACTTATAACGCTATATTGTACTACGTTATAACGTAAAACGATATATAGTATTACGACATAACGTATATCGTTATATTGTATTACGATATAACGTATGACGATATGTAGCATTACGATACAAGGTATAACGCTATGTACTATTACGTTATAACGATTAACGCAATGTGGCATTACCTTATAGCGTATAACGTTATATAGTATTATGGTATAACGTATAACGTTATGCAGCAATACGATATGACGTATAACGTTATGTAGTATTATGATATATCGTATAACGTTATAAGGTATTATGTTATAACGTATAACGATATGTAGCATTACGATATAACGTATAACGTTATGTAGCATTACGTTATAGCGTATAACGTTATATAGTATTACGATATAATGTATAAGGTTATGTAACATTACCGTATAACGTATAGCGTTCTGCAGCACTACGTTACAACGTATAACGTTATATAGTATTACGATATAATGTATAACGATATGTAGTATTACGATATAACTTATAACGCTATATTGTACTACGTTATAACGTAAAACGATATATAGTATTACGACATAACGTATAACGATATGTAGCATTACGATATAACGTATAACGTTATGTAGTATTACGATATATCGTATAACGATATGTAGTGTTAAGATATAACGTATAACGTTATGTAGCATTACGTTATAGCGTATAACGTTATGTAGTATTACGATATATCGTATAACGATATGTAGTGTTAAGATATAACGTATAACGTTATGTAGCATTACGTTATAGCGTATAACGTTATATAGTATTACCATATAATGTATAAGGTTATGTAACATTATGGTATAACGTATAGCGTTCTGTAGCACTACGTTACAACGTATAACGTTATGTAATATTAAGATATAACGTAAAACGTTATGTAGCATTACGGTATAACGAATAACGTTATGTAGCATTACGATATAACGTATAACGTTATGTAGTATTACGATACAACATACAACGTTATGTAGTATTACGATATAACGTATAGCGTTATACGGTATTACGATATAACGTATAACGATATGTAGAATTACGATATAACGTATAACGTTATGTAGTATTACGTTACAGCGTATGACGCTATATAGTATTACGATATAACGTATAGCGTTCTGTAGTACTACGTTACAACGTATAACGTTATATAGTATTACGATATAACGTATAACGATATGTAGTATTACGATATATCGTATAACGTTATATAGTATTAAGATATAACGAATAACGTTATATAGTATTACGATATAACGTATGACGAAATGTAGCATTACGATATAACGTATAACGTTATGTACTATTACGTTATAACGATTAACGCTATGTAGTATTACCTTAGAGCGTATAACGTTATATAGTAATATGGTATAACGTATAACGATATGCAGCAATACGATATGACGTATAACGTTATGTAGTATTACGATATATCGTATAACGTTATAAGGTATTATGATATAACTTATAACGATATGTAGTCTTACGATATAACGTATAACGATATGTAGTACTACGTTACAACGTATGACCCTAAATAGTATTACGATATAACGTGTAACGTTATGTAGTACTACGTTACAACGTATAACGTTATATAGTATTACGATATAACGTATAATGTTATGTAGCATTACGACATAACGTGTAACGTTATGTAGCATTCCGTTACAATGTATGACGCTATATAGTGTTACGATATAACCTATAACGGATTGTAGCATTACGTAACAACGTATGACGCTATATAGTCTTACGATATAACGTATAACGTTATGTAGCATTACGTTATAGCGTATAAAGTTATATGGTATTACGATATAACTAATAACGATATGTAGTCTTACTATATAACGTATAACGATATGTAGTACTACGCTACAACGTATGACGCTATATAGTATTACGATATAACGTAAAACGATATGTAGTGTTACGATATAACGTATAACGTTATGTAGCATTTCGACATAACGTATAACGTTATGTAGCATTCCGTTACAACGTATGACGCTATATAGTATTACGATATAACGTATAACGTTATGTATCATTACGATACAACATATAATCTTATGTAGTATTACGATATAACGTATAACGGTATATAGTAACTCGTTGTAACGTATAACGTTATGTAGCATTACGATATAACGCATAACGATATGTAGTGTTACGATATAACGTATAACGTTATGTAGTATTACGATATATAGTGTAACGTTATGTAGTATTAGGTTACAACGTATGACGCTATATAGTATTACGATATAACGTATACCGTAATGTAGCATTACGATATAACGTATAACGTTATGTTGCATTACGTTATGACGTATAACGTTATGTAGTATTACGATATAACGTGTAACGTTATGTAGTATTACGTTACTACGTATGACGCAATATACTATTACGATATAACGTATAAATTTACGTAGCAATACGACATAACGTATAACGATATGTAGTATTACGATATAACGTATAACGTTATGTAGCATTACGACATAACGTACCACGTTATGTAGCATTCCGTTACAACGTATGACGCTATACAGTATTACGATATAACGTATAACGTTATGTAGCATTACGATATAACGTATAACGTTATGTAGCATTACGATATAACGTATAACGATATATGGTAACACGTTATAACGTACAACGTTATATGGTATTACGACATAACGTATAACGTTATATGGTATTACGATATAACGTATAACAATAAGTAGTATTACGATATAACGTATAACGTTATGTAGTATTACGTTACTACGTATGACGCTATATAGTATTACGATATAACGTATACCGTTATGTAGCATTACGATATAACGTATAACGTTATGTTGCATTACGTTATGACGTATAACGTTATGTAGTATTACGATATAACGTGTAACGTTATGTAGTATTACGTTACTACGTATAACGTTATGTAGTGTTACGTTATAACGTATAACTATATATGGTATTATGATATAACGTATAACGGTATGTAGTATTACGATACAACGTATAACGATATGTAGTGTTACGATATAACGTAAAGCGTTATGTACTATTACGTTATAACGATTAACGCTACGTAGTATTACCTTATAGCGTATAACGTTATATAGTATTACAATATAACGTATAACGTTATGTAGCATTACGTTATAACGTATAACTATATATGGTATTATGATATAACGTATAACGGTATGTAGTATTACGATACAACGTATAACGATATATGGAATTACGATACAACGTATAACGTTATGTAGCATTACGATATAACGTATAACGTTCTGTAGTACTAAGTTACAAAGTATAACGTTATATAGTATTACGATATAACGTGTAACGTTATATGGTAACACGTTATATCGTACAACGTTATGTAGCATTACGATATAACGTATAACGTTATGTAGCATTACGTTACAGCGTATGACGATATATAGTATTACCTTATAGCGTATAACGTTATGTAGTATTACGGTATAACGCATAACGTTATGTAGCATTACGATACAACGAATAACGTTATGTAGTATTACGATATAACGTATAACGTTATATGGTAACACGTTATAACGTACAACGTTATATGGTAACTCGTTATAACGTATAACGTTATGTAGCATTACGATATAACGAATAACGTTATATAGCATTACGTTATAACGTATAACTATATATGGAATTACGATACAACGTATAACGTTATGAAGCATTACGATATAACGTATAACGTTCTGTAGTACTAAGTTACAAAGTATAACGTTATATAGTATTACGATATAACGTGTAACGTTATGTAGTATTACGTTACAACGTATGACGCTATATAGTATTACGATATAACGTAAAATGTTATGTAGCACTATGACATATCGTATAACGTTTTGTAGCATTACGTTATAACGTATAACGATATGTGGTATTACGATATAACGTATAACGATATGTAGTGTTAAGATGTAACGTAAAACGTTATGTACTATTACGTTATAACGATTAACGCTGTGTAGTATTACCTTATAGCGTATAACGTTATATAGTATTACGGTGTAACGTATAACGTTATGTAGCATTACGATACAACGTATAACATTATGTTGTATTACGATATAACGTATAACGTAATGTAGCATTACGAAATAACGTATAACGTTATATGGTAACACGTTATAACGTACAACGTTATATGGTATTACGACATAACGTATAACGTTATATGGTATTACGATATAACGTATAACGATAAGTAGTATTACGATATAACGTATAACGTTATGTAGTATTGCGTTACAACGTATGACGCTATATAGTATTACGATGTACCGTGTAACGTTATGTAGTATTACGTTACTACGTATGACGCTATATGGTATTACGATATAACGTATACCGTTATGTAGCATTACGATATAACGTATAACGTTATGTAGCATTACGTTATGACATATAACATTATGTAGTATTATGATATAACGTGTAACGTTATGTAGTATTACGTTACTACGTATGACGCTATATAGTATAACGATATAACGTATAAATTTATGTAGCAATACGACATAACGTATAACGATATGTAGTATTACGACATACCGTATAACGTTATATGGTAACACGTTATAACGTACAACGTTATGTGGTATTACGACATAACGTATAACGTTATATGGTATTACGAAATAACGTATAACGATAAGTAGTATTACGATATAACGTATAACGTTATGTAGTATTGCGTTACAACGTATGACGCTATATAGTATTACGATATAACGTGTAACGTTATGTAGTATTACATTACTACGTATGACGCTATATAGTATTACGATATAACGTATACCGTTATGTAGAATTACGATATAACGTATAACGTTATGTAGCATTACGTTATGACGTATAACATTATGTAGTATTACGATATAACGTGTAACGTTATGTAGTATTACGTTACTACGCATGACGCTATACAGTATTACGATATAACGTATAAATTTATGTAGCAATACGACATAACGTATAACGATATGTAGTATTACGACATAACGTATAACGTTATATGGTAACACGTTATAACGTACAACGTTATATGGTATTACGACATATCGTTTAACGTTATATGGTATTACGATATAACGTATAACGATATGTAGTATTACGACATAACGTATAACGTTATATGGTAACACGTTATAACGTACAACGTTATATGGTATTACGACATATCGTATAACGTTATATGGTAATACGATATAACGTATAACGATATGTAGTGTCACGATATAACGTAAAGCGTTATGTACTATTACGTTATAACGATTAACGCTATGTAGTATTACCTTATAGCGTATAACGTTATATAGTATTACGATATAACGTATAACCTCATGTAGTACTACGTTACAACGTATAACGTTATATAGTACTACGATATAACGTATAACGATATGTAGTATTACGATATATCGTATAACGTTATATAGTATGAAGATATAACGAATAACGTTATATAGTATTACGATATAACGTATGACGATATGTAGCATTACGATATAACGTATAACGTTATGTACTATTACGTTATAACGATTAACGCTATGTAGTATTACCTTATAGCGTATGACGTTATATAGTATTATGGTATAACGTATAACGTTATGCAGCAATACGATATGACGTATAACGTTATGCAGTATTACGATATATCGTATAACGTTATACGGTAATATGTTATAACGTATAACGAAATGTAGCATAACGTTATAACGTATAACGTTATGTAGCATTGCGATATGACGTATAACGTTATGTAGCATTATGATATAACGTATAACGTTATGTAGCATTACGATATATGCTATAACGAAAATGTAGTATTAAGATATAACGTAAAACGTTATGTACTATTACGTTATATCTATTAACGCTATAAAGTATTACCTTATAGCGTATAACGTTATATAGTATTGCGGTATAACGTATAACGTTATGTAGCATTACGATACAACGTATAACGTTATGTAGTATTACGATATAACGTATAACGTTATATGGTAACACGTTATATCGTACAACGTTATGTCGCATTACGATATAACGTATAACGTTATGTAGCATTACGTTACAGCGTATGACGATATATAGTATAACGTTATAAGGTATAACGTTATGTCGTGTTACGTTATAACGTATATCGTTATATAGTATTACGATATAACGTATAGCGTTATAC
>NW_025219978.1:840799-843607 GCF_014825855.1 Bombus pyrosoma | reverse complement strand
TAACGTATATCGTTATATAGTAGTACGTTATAACGAACAACGTTCAGTAGTATTACGTTATAACGTATAACATTATGTATTATTACGTTATAACGTATATCGTTTTATGGTAATACGTTATAACGTATAACATTATGTAATATTACGTTATAATGTATATCGTTATATGCTAATACGATATAACGTATATCGTTTTATGGTAATACGTTATAACGTATAACATTATGTAATATTACGTTATAATGTATATCGTTATATGCTAATACGATATAACGTATATCGTTTTATGGTAATACGTTATAACGTATATCGTAATATGGTAGTACGTTATAACGTACAACGTTTTGTAGTATTACTTTATAACGTATATCGTTATATAGTAGTACGTTATAACGAACAACGTTCAGTTGTATTACGTTATAACGTATAACATTATGTAATATTACGTTATAATGTATATCGTTATAAGCTAATACGATATAACGTATATCGTTTTATGGTAATACGTTATAACGTATATCGTTATACGAAAGATACGTTATAACGTGAAATGTGATGTAGTTTTACGTTATAACGTATACCATTATGTATTATTACGTTATAACGTATATCGTTGTATAGTAATGCGTTATAACGAATAACGTTATGTAGTATAATGTTACATCGTATAACATTATGTAGTATTACGTTATAACGTACAACGTTATGTAGTATTACTTTATAGCGTATATCGTTATGTATTATTACGTTGTAACGTACATCGTTATATGGTAATACGTTATAACGTATATCGTTATATGAAAGATACGTTATAACGTGAAATGTTATGTAGTATTACGTTATAACGTATAACATTATGGATTATTACGTTATAGCGTATATCTTGTATAGTAATGCGTTATAACGAATAACGTTATGTAGTATTACGTTACATCGTATAACGTTATGTAGTATTTCGTTATAACGTACAACGTTATGTAGTATTACTTTATAACGTATATCGTTATATAGTAGTACGTTATAACGAACAACGTTCAGTAGTATTTCGTTATAACGTATAACATTATTTATTATTCCGTTATAACGTGTATCGTTATATGGTAATACGTTACAACGTATATCGTTATATAGTATTACGTTATAACGTTCAACGTTATGTAGTATTACTTTATAACGTATATCGTTATATAGTAGTACGTTATAACGAACAACGTTCAGTAGTATTACGTTATAACGTATAACATTATGTATTATTACGTTATAACGTATATCGTTTTATGGTAATACGTTATAACGTATAACCTTATGTAATATTACGTTATAATGTATATCATTATATGCTAATACGATATAACGTATATCGTTTTATGGTAATACGTTATAACGTTTAACATTATGTAATATTACGTTATAATGTATATCGTTATATGCTAATACGATATAACGTATATCGTTTTATGGTAATACGATATAACGTATATCGTAATATGGTAGTACGTTATAACGTACAACGTTTTGTAGTATTACTTTATAACGTATATCGTTATATAGTAGTACGTTATATCGAACAACGTTCAGTAGTATTTCGTTATAACGTATAACGTTATGTATTATTACGTTATAACGTACATCGCTATATGGTAATACGTTATATCTTATATCGTTATATGAAAGATACGTTATAACGCGAAATGTTATGTAGTATTACGATATAACGTATAACATTATGTATTATTACGTTATAACGTATATCGTTATATAGTAATGCGTTATAACGAATAACGTTATGTAGTATTACGTTACATCGAATAACGTTATGTAGTATTACGTTATAACGTACAACGTTATGTAGTATTACTTTATAACGTATATCGCTGTATAGTAGTACGTTATAACGAACAACGTTCAGTTGTATTACGTTATAACGTATAACATTATGTATTATTACGTTATAACGTATATTGTTTTATGGTAATACGTTATAACGTATAACATTATGTAATATTACGTTATAATGTATATCGTTATATGCTAATACGATATAACGTATATCGTTTTATGGTAATACGTTATAACGTATATCGTAATATGGTAGTACGTTGTAACGTACAACGTTTTGTAGTATTACTTTTTAACGCGTATAGTTATATAGTAGTACGTTATAACGAACAACGTTCAGCAGTATTTCGTTATAACGTATAACGTTATGTATTATTACGTTATAACGTACATCGCTATATGGTAATACGTTATATCTTATATCGTTGTATGAAAGATACGTTATGACGTGAAATGTTATGTAGTATTACGTTATAACGTATAACATTATGTATCATTACGTTATAACGTATATCGTTATATAGTAATGCGTCATAACGAATAACGTTATGTAGTGTTACGTTACATCGTATAACGTTATGTAGTATTACGTTATAACGTATAACGTTCAGTAGTAGTTCCTTACAACGTACATCGTTATATAGTAGTACGTTATGATGTATAACGTTCAGTAGTATTTCGTTATAACGTATAACATTATTTATTATTACGTTATAACGTATAACATTATTTATTATTACGTTATAACGTATAACATTATTTTTTATTACGTTATAACGTATATCGTTTTATGGTAATACGTTATAACGTATAACATTATGTAATATTACGTTATAATGTATATCGTTATATGCTAATACGATATAACGTATATCGTTTTATGGTAATACGTTATAACGTATATCGTAATATGGTAGTACGTTATAACGTATAACGTTCAGTAGTAGTTCGTTACAACGTATATCGTTA
>NW_025219978.1:838430-840299 GCF_014825855.1 Bombus pyrosoma | reverse complement strand
TTATATCGCTCAGGGATTTCACGAGATAGAAAGCAAGATCGAATATATTAATTGTAAGTGACGCGGGTTTAGTCCCGTATCCGGATATCGCGAAATTATCAGAGAAGAGAGGAAATTTATAAGTTTGATCTCTTACCTTGAGTATTATGCTCAAAAATGTTGAAGGACCTGGGTTCCGCTGACGCGGTTAGCGCGTTGTGTAATTATTAATAAAGTCTTGATTAAATTTTAGTTTATTTATTAATTTAATCGCGATATACATTGGACTTGCGGCACACGGTTACAATTTTATTAACTCGATTTTTACTAACTCTTAAAAGATTTTCGCGACTCGGTTTTAACAAATTAATCGCGTACGATCGAACAAAGAAACTAATTGACTATAAGTCTGTATAAAACAAGCAAGTCTCTTAAACAAGAAGTCTATCAAACAAAAATATCTAAACCAAGAAGTGTATCAAACAAATAACTAAGTGTCTAGCAAGCGATTGTCTAAACAACGAGTAAGTAAGTAAGTGTGTAAGTAACAAGAAGTAAGTATGTGTAAAGTGTCTATCTAACAAACAAGTGTAACTCAAACAAAAGTGTATCTCTATGACGACGCAAATCACCATTTTCTTTTTCTAATCTTTTAACAGACTCCTGTAGCTTTTGTATTTCACCTTTAGTTTGATCTAAACTAGTTTGTAATTCAGTAGTATATTTTTCTGCCAATTCAAGTTTTCCTTTACATTCTTCAGAGATTGATTTTTCTTCTGTTAAATCCTTTTGTAGTTTATCTAAAGTTTGGTCAAAATTTTTTCTATTAGTTTCAAAAACTGCTTTTGCTGTAATATACTGTTCGAATTTTTCATTGAAATAAGCATTAAGTTTTTTTGCAAGTGCGTTAGGAATTTGCGTTAATTCTTCTTCAGTTAAAACTTCTCCCAATACATTATGTTCGTTTTCTTCTGTTTTCTCCATCTTTTCGTTCGATATTGCTCAATCAAGAAAATCTTTCTTCAATGATGAGTTAATACCTTATTAATAATCAGGCTCGATCGAAGACACATTTGATCAAACATTCAATGTATATCACCTTTTTCCCTCTAAATCACTATGGATTTTATCAAACTGACGCGGATCCCTGCTAGCTAGGATAAAAATCACCCAGAATACGAGCTATGCGCCTATAGGGGTTATATATAATAACCACGATGGTGCGTTGAGTTTTTGGATCTCGTAAATGGAGGGTAGCACTCGCTTGGCACTAAAGGTCTTTTTATTGCGAAAACCAACGGTATCGGATGTAAAGAGACGCGTATGGGTCTGTCAGGCGGTCGCCACCTTGGTATGGGGGCCCCATTATTCAGGGCAGGGTTATAGAATCATCATTAGTGTTACGTCGCGTGAGACATCTGTCGTGCCATCTGGGGACTATTACAAGTCATGATTGTTAGCTATTCGACCGCCGAGTGACCGCTATGGAGCTGGGAGGTGTAGCGAGAGCAATATGATAAGCTGCAGTGTTAAGAATACCTATTCTCTTCACTTTTACCTAACGCCCTTTTAGTTTAAGATTGGGAGAGTGGGTCCTTTCCAATTATAAGAGTTAATAGCATGGAATAAGCCGGATTGGGAGGAATTTACTAAGCGAAATTTCCCGACAAAGTGGCGGTTTACAAAGTATGGTTCTCGATACGCTATGTTGTTGTACGTGTCGGTTTGTCTCCAGGCGCGTAGTTATCACTATAGCGAAGTCAGTGACGTCAGGAGCGTCACCTTCGAAGAGGTAACCCATTGGTCAATGAACGCAAGCACGCAACCTGCTGCCGCAGCTGGACAATCAGCAGCATAGCGAATTTCAACAACTCCAATCTTGCAACAATA
>NW_025219978.1:835152-837930 GCF_014825855.1 Bombus pyrosoma | reverse complement strand
TATAACGTTATGTGGTGTTACGATATGACGTATAACGTTATATAGTATTTCGTTATAACGTATAACGTTATGTGGTATTACCATATGACGTATAACGTAATGTAGTATTAGGATATAACGTATAACGTCATAAAGCAATACGATATACGGTATAAAGTTATGTGGTATTACCATATAACGTATAACGTCATATAGCAATACGATATAACGTATAACGTTATGTGGTGTTACGATATGGCGTATAACGTAATGTAGTATTAGGGTATAACGTATAACGTCATATAGCAAAACGATATAAAGTATAAGGTTATGTGGTGTTACGATATGACGTGTACCGTTATATATTATTACGTTATAATGTATAACGATAGGTGGTATTACGATATAACGTATAACGTTATGTGGTGTTACGATATGACGTATAACGTTATATAGTATTACGTTATAACGTATAACGTTATGTGGTATTACCATATGACGTATAACGTTATGTAGTATTAGGATATAACGTAAAACGTCATATAGCAATACGATATAACGTATAACGTTATGTGGTGTTACGATATGACGTATAACGTTATGTGGTATTACGATATAACGTATAACGTTATGTGGTGTTACGATGTGACATATAACGTTATATAGTATTACGTTATAACGTATAACGTTATGTGGTGTTATGATATGACGTATATCGTTATATAGTATTACGTTATAGCGTATAGCGTTATGTGGTATTACGATATAACGTATAACGTTATGGGGTGTCACGATATGACGTATATCGCTATATAGTATTGCGATATAACTTATAACGTTATGTGGTATTACCATATAACGTATAACGTCATATAGCAATGTGATATAACGTATGACGTTATGTGGTATTACCATATGACGTATAACGTAATGAAGTATTAGGATATAACGTATAACGTCATATAGCAATATGATATATCGTATAACGTTATGGTGTGTTACGATATGACGTATACCGTTATATAGTACTACGATATAACGTATAACGTTATGTGGTATTACGATATAACGTATAACGTTTTGTAGTATTACGTTATAACGTGTAACGTTATGTGGTATTACGATATAACGTATAACATTATGTGGTATTACGATATAACGTATAACGTTATGTGGTATTACGATATGACGTTTAACGTTATATAGTATTACGTTATAATGTATAACGATATGTGGTATTACGATATAACGTATAGCGTTATGTGGTGTTACGATATGACGTATAACGTTATATAGTATTACGTTATAACGTATAACGTTATGTGGTATTACGATATAACGTATAACGTTATGTGGTGTTACGTTATGACGTATAACGTTATAAAGTATTACGTTATAATTTATAACGATATGTGGTATTACGTTATAACGTATAACGTTCTGTGGTGTTACGATATGACGTATAACGTTATGTAGTATTACGTTATATCGTATAACGTTATGTGGTATTACCATATAACGTATAAGGTCATATAGCAATACGATATATCGTATAACGTTATGTGGTATTACGATATGACGTATAACGTAATGTTGTACTAGGATATGACGTATAACGTAATGTAGTATTAGGATATAACGTATAACGTCATATAGCAATACGATGTAAGGTATAACGTTATGGGGTGTTACGATATGACGTATACCGTTTTATAGTTTTACGATATAACGTATAACGTTATGTGGTATTACCATATAACGTATAAGGTCATATAGCAATACGATATATCGTATAACGTTATGTGGTATTACTATATGACGTATAACGTCATGTAGCAATACGATATAACGTATATCGTTATGTGGTATTACGATTTGACGTATAACGTTATATAGTATTACGTTATAACGTATAACGTTATGTGGTAACACGTTATAACGTATAACGTTATGTGGTGTTACGATATGACTTATAACGTTATGTAGTATTACGTTGTAACGTATAACGTTATGTGGTATTACGATATAACGTATAACGTTATGTAGTATTACGTTATAACGTGTAACGTTATGTGGTATTACGATATAACGAATAACGATATGTGATGTTACGATTTGACGTATAACGTTATATAGTATTACGTTATAACGTATAACGTTATGTGGTATTACGTTATAACGTATAACGTTATGTGGTGTTACGATATGACGTATACCGTTATATAGTACTACGATATAACGTATAACGTTATGTGGTACTACCATATAACGTATAACGTCATGTAGCAATACGAAATAACGTATATCGTTATGTGGGTCTACGATATGACGTATAACGTTATGTAGTATTACGCTATAACGTGTAACGTTATGTGGAATTACGATATAACGTATAACGTTATGTGATGTTACGATTTGACGTATAACGTTATGTGGTAATACGTTATAACGTATAACGTTATGTGGTGTTACGATATGACGTATAACGTTATGTAGTATCACGTTGTAACGTATAACGTTATGTGGTATTACGATATAACGTATAACGTAATGTAGTATTAGGATATAACGTATAACGGCATATAGCAATACTATATATTGTATAACGTTATGTGGTGTTACGATATGACGTATAACGTTATATAGTATTATGTTATAACATATAACGTTATGTGGTACTACGATATAACGTATAATGTTATGCGTTGTTACGATATGACGTACACCGTTATATAGTATTACGTTATAACGTATAACGTTATGTGGTATAACGATATGGCGTATAACGTAATGTAGTAT
>NW_025219978.1:832852-834652 GCF_014825855.1 Bombus pyrosoma | reverse complement strand
TCGTAAAACTACATAACGTTATACGTTATATCGTTATGCCAGAGAACGTTATTCGTTATATCGTAATACTACATATCGTTATACATTATAACGTATTACCATATAACGTTATATGTTATATCGCAATACCACATATCGTTATACGTTATATCGTAATACTACATATCGTTATACGTTATAACGTATTACCATATAACGTCATCCGTTATATCGTAATACAATATAGCGTTACACGATATAATGTAATACCATATAACGTTATACGTTATAACGTATTATTACATATGGCTATATGCTGTATCGTAAAACTACATAACGTTATACGTTATAACGTATTACCATATAACGTTATCCGTTATATCGTAATACAATATAGCGTTACACGATATAATGTAATCCCACATAACGTTATTCGTTATAACGTATTATTACATATCGTTATATGCTATATCGTAAAACTACATAACGTTATACGATATATCGTAATGCTAGATAACGTTATACGTTATATCGTAATACTACATAACGTTATACGTTATAACGTATTATTACATATCGTTATATGCTGTATCGTAATACTATATAGCGTTACACGATATAATGCAATACCACATAACGTTATACGTTATAACGTATTATTACATATCGTTATATGCTGTATCGTAAAACTACATAACGTTATACGTTATATCGTAATGCTAGATAACGTTATACGTTATATCGTAATACTACATACCGTTATACGTTATAACGTATTACCATATAACGTTATCCGTTATATCGTAATACTATATAGCGTTACAGGATATAATGTAATACCACATAACGTTATACGTTATAACGTATTATTACATATCGTTATATGCTATATCGTAAAACTACATAACGTTATACGATATATCGTAATGCTAGATAACGTTATACGTTATATCGTAATACTACATAACGTTATACGTTATAGCGTATTATTACATATCGTTATATGCAGTATCGTAAAACTACATAACGTTATACGTTATATCGTAATGCTAGATAACGTTATACGTTATAACGTAACACTACATAACGTTATACGTTATAACGTAATACTATATAACGTTATACGTTATATCGTAATGCTACATTACATTATACGTTATATCGTATTACTATATCGCGTTACACGTTATAATGTAATACCACATAACGTTATACGTTATAACGTATTATTACATACCGTTTTATGCTATATCGTAAAACTACATAACGTTATACGTTATATCGTAATACCACATATCGTTATACGTTATATCGTAATACTACATATCGTTAGACGTTACAACGTATTACCATATAACGTTATACGTTATATCGTAATACCACATACCGTTATACGTTATATCGTAATACTACATATCGTTAGACGTTATAACGTATCACCATATAACGTTATCCGTTATATCGTAAAACTACATAACGTTATACGTTATATCGTTATGCCAGAGAACGTTATTCGTTATATCGTAATACTACATATCGTTATACATTATAACGTATTACCATATAATGTTATACGTTATATCGCAATACCACATATCGTTATACGTTATATCGTAATACTACATATCGTTATACGTTATAACGTATTACCATATAACGTTATCCGTTATATCGTAATACACTATAGCGTTACACGATATAATGTAATACCACATAACGTTATACGTTATAACGTATTATTACATATGGTTATATGCTGTATCGTAAAACTACATAACGTTATACGTTATAACGTATTACCATATAACGTTATCCGTTATA
>NW_025219978.1:830563-832352 GCF_014825855.1 Bombus pyrosoma | reverse complement strand
TATAACGTATAACGTTATATAGCACTACGTTATGACGTATAACGTTATATAGCATTGCGTTATGACGTATAACGTTATGTAGAATTACATTATAATGTATAAAGTTATGTAGCATGTCCATATAATGTATAACGTTATATAGCACTACGTTATGACGTATAAAGCTATGTAGCATTACCATATAACGTATAAAGTTATATGGCATTACGTAATAACTTATAATGTTATATAGCATTACGTTGTAACGTATAACGTTATGTAATATTACCTTATAACGTGTATCGTTATGTAGTATCACTGTATAACGTATCACGTTATGTAGCATTACGATATAACGTAAAACGTTATATAGCATTACGTTATAACGTATAACGTTATATAGTATTACGATATAACGTATAACGCTATACAGCATTACGATATAACGTATAGCGTTATATAGCATCACTTTATAACGTATAACGTTATGTAGCATTACCATATAACGTATAACGTAATATAGCACTACGTTATGACGTATAACGTTATGTAGAATTACGATATGACGTAATGCGTTATACAGCATTACGTTATACCGTATAACGTTATATAGTATTACTTCATAACGTATAACGTTATGTAGTATTACCATATAACGTATAACGTTATGTAATACTACGTTATAACGTATAACGTTATGTAGCATTACCATATAACGTATAACGTTATACAGCATTACGTTATAACGTATAACTTTATATAGTATTAATATATAACGTATAACGTTATGTAGCATTACGATATAACGTAAAACGTTATATAGCATTACGTAATAACGTATAACGTTATATAGTATTACTTCATAACGTATAACGTTATGTAGCATTACCATATAACGCATAACGTTATACAGCATTACTTTGTAACGTATAACATTATATAGTATTACGATATGACGTATAATGTTATGTAGCATTACGAAATAACGTATAACGTTATGTAGTATTACGTTATAACGTATAACGTTGTATAGTATTACTTCGTAACGTATAACGTTATGTAGCATTACGATATAACGTATAACGTTATGTAGCATTACGTTATAACGTATAACGTTATATAGTGTTACGATATAACGTATAACGTTATGTATTATTGAGTTTTAACGTATAACGCTATATAGCATTGCGTTATGACGTATAACGATATATAGCATTACGATATAACGTATAACGTTATGTAGTATTACGTTATAACGTATAACGTTATGTAGCATTAGGATATAACGTATAACGTTATGTAGGAATATGTTATAACGTAGAACGTTATGTAGCATTACTATATAACGTATAACGTTATATAGCATTACGTTGTAACGTATAACGTTATGTAATATCACGTTATAACGTGTATCGTTATGTAGCATCACTGTATAACGTATCACGTTATGTAGTATTACGGTATAACGTAAAACGTTATGTAGGATTACGTTATAACGTATAACGTTATGTAGCATTACCATGTAACGTATAACGTTATATAGCATTACGATATAAGGTATAACGTTATGTAATATTACGTTATAACGTGTATTGTTATGGAGTATTGCGGTATAACGTATAACGTATGACGTTATGTAATATTACGTTATAACGTGTATTGTTATGAAGTATTACGGTATAACGTATAACGTTATATAGTATTACGTTATAACGTATAACGTTGTATAGTATTACTTCGTCACGTATAACGTTATGTAGTATTACGCTATAACGTATAACGTTATGTAGCATTACGATATAACGTAAAA
>NW_025219978.1:828290-830063 GCF_014825855.1 Bombus pyrosoma | reverse complement strand
ATAGCATTACGGTATAACGTATAACGTTATATAGCATTACGGTATAACGTATGACGTTATATAGTATTACGTTATATCGTCTAACGTTATATAGCATTGCGTTATAACGTATATCGTTATATAATATTACGTTATAACGCATAACGTTATGTAGCATAACGGTATAACGTATAATGATGTGTAGCATTACGATATAACGGATAACGTTATATAGCATTACGGTATAACGTATAACGTTATATAGCATTACGGTATAACGTATAACGTTATATAGTATTACGTTGCAATGTATAACGTTATGTACCATTACGGTATAACGTATAACGTTATGTAGCATTACAATATAACGTATAACGTTATGTAGTATTACGTTGTAACGTATAACGTTATATAGCATCGCGTTATAACGTATAACGTTATATAGCATTGCGTTGTGACGTATAACGTTATATAGCATTACGTTATAACGTATAACGTTATATAGTATTACGTTGTAACGTATAACGTTATGTAGTATTGCGGTATAACGAATAGCGCTATGTAGCATTACGGTATAACGTATTACGTTATGTAGTATCACGTTATAACGTATAACGATATGTAGCATTACGGTATAACTTATAACGTTATATAGTATTACGTTATATCGTATAACGTTATATAGCATTACGTTATAACGTATAACGTTATATAGTATTACGTTATAACGTATAACGTTGTGTAGCATTACGATATAACGTATAACGTTATATAGCATTACGGTATAACGTATAACGTTATATAGCATTACGTTATAACGTATAACGTTATGTAGTATTACGTTATAACGTATAACGTTATATAGCATCGCGTTATGACGTATATCGTTATATAGCATTGCGTTATAACGTATAACGTTATACAGTAATACGTTGTAACGTATAACGTTATGTACCACTACGGTATAACGTATAACGTTATGTAGCATTACAATATAACGTATAACGTTATGTAGTATTACGTTATAACGTATAACGTTATATAGAATCGCGTTATGACGTATATCGTTATATAGCATTGCGTTATAACGTATAACGTTATATAGTATTACGTTATAAGGTATAAGGTTATGTAGTATTACGGTATAACGAATAACGCTATGTAGCATTACGGTATAACGTCTAACGTTATGTAGCATTACGTTATAACGTATAACTTTATATAGTATTACGTTATAACGTATAACGTTATGTAGCATTACAATATAACGTATAACGTTATGTAGTATTACGTTATAACATACAACGTTATATAGCATTGCGTTATGACGTATAACGTTATATAGCATTACGTTTTAACGTATAACGTTATGTAGCACTATGATATAACGTATAACGTTATATACCATTGCGTTATGACGTATAACGTTATTTAGTGTTACGTTATAGCGTATTACGTTATGTAGTATTACGTTATAACGATTAACGTTATGTAGCATTTCGGTATAACGTATAACGTTATGTAGCATCGCGTTATGACGTATATCGTTATACAGCATTGCGTTATAACGTATAACGTTATATAGTATTACGTTATAACGTATAACGTTATGTAGCACTATGATATAACGTATAACGTTATATAGCATTACAATATAACGTATAACGTTATGTAGTATTACGTTGTAACGTATAACGTTATGTAGCATTACGGTATAACGTATAACTTTATATAGTATTACGTTATAACGTATAAAGTTATGTAGCATTACAATATAACGTATAACGTTATGTA
>NW_025219978.1:826023-827790 GCF_014825855.1 Bombus pyrosoma | reverse complement strand
TAATACAATACAACGTTATACGTCATAACGTATTACTATATAACGTTATACGTTATATCATCATACTACAGAACGATATACGTCATAACGTAGTACTATATAACGTTATATGTTATATCGTAATACCGTATAATGTTATACGCTATATCGTAGTAACATATAACGTTATACGTTATATCATAATACTGCACAACGTTATACGCCATAACGTAATACTATACAACGTCATACGTCATAACGTAGTACTATATAACGTTATATGTTCTATCGTGATACAGTATATCGTTATACGCTATATCGTAGTAGCATATAACGTTATATGTTATATCGTAATGCTACACAACGTTATACGATATATCGTAGTACTGCATAAGGTTATACGTTATAACGTAGTACCATGTAACGTTATACGTTATATCATAATACTACACATCGTTATACGTCATAGCGCAGTACTACACAACGTTATATGTTATACCGTAATACCGTATAACGTTATACGCTATATCGTAGTAACATATAACGTTATATGTTATATCGTAATACTACACAACGTTATACGTCATAACGTAATACTATACAACGTTATACGTCACAACGTAATACTATACAACGTTATACGTCATAACGTTGTACTATATAACGTTATATGTTATATCGTGATACCGTATAACGTTATACGCTATATCGTAGTAGCACATAACGTTATACGTTATATCAACATACTACAGAACGTTATACGTCATAACGTAGTACTATATGTCGTTATACGTTATAACGTAGTACTATAAAACGTTATATGTTATATCGTAATACCGTATAACGTTATACGCTATATCGTAGTAACGTTTAACGTTATATGTTATATCGTAATACCATATAACGTTATACGCTATAACGTAATAGCATATAACGTTATACGTTATATCATCAAACTACAGAACGTTATACGTCATAACGTAGTACTATATGTCGTTATACGTTATAACGTAATACTATATATCGTTATACGATACAACGTAATACTATACAACGTTATACGTCATTACGTAGTACTATATAACGTTAAATGTTATATTGTAATACCGTATAAGGTCATACGCTATATCGTAATAGCATATAACGTTATACGTTATATCTTAATACTGCACAACGTTATACGTCATATCGTTATACTATACAACGTTATACGTCATAGCGTATTACTATATAGCGTTATATGTTATATCGTAATACCGTATAACGTTACGCTATATCGTAATAGCATATAACGTTATACGTAATGTCATCATACTACAGAACGTTATACGTCATAACGTGGTATATATAACGTTGTAAGTCATAACGTATTACTATATAACGTTATACGTTATATCGTAATACTGTATAAGGTTATAAATTATAACGTCATACCATGTAACGTTATACGTTATATCATAATACAACACATCGTTTTACGTCATAACGTAGTACTATATGTCGTTATACTTTATAACGTAATTCTATATATCGTTATACGTTACAAAGTAATACTATACAACGTTATACGCTATATCGTAATACTATACAACGTTATACGTCATAACGTAGTACTATATATCGTTATATGTTATATCGTAATACCATACAACGTTATACGCTATATCGTAATACCGTATAACGTTATACGCTATATCGTAATACCGTATAACGTTATACGCTATATCGTAGTAACATATAACGTTATATGTTATATCGTAATACCACACAACGTTATACGTCATAACG
>NW_025219978.1:823765-825523 GCF_014825855.1 Bombus pyrosoma | reverse complement strand
TATATCGTAATACTACATAGCGTTATACGCTATAACGTAATGCTACATAACGGTATACGTTATATCGTAATACTACATAACGTTATACGCTATAACGTAATGCTACATAACGTTATACGTTATATCGTAATGCTATATAACGTTATACGTTGTAACGTAATACTACATATCGTTATACGCTATAACGTAATGCTACATAGCGTTATACGTTGTAGCGTAATACTACATAACGTTATACGTTGTAACGAAATATTACAAAACGCTATACGCTATAACGTAATGCTATATAACGTTACACGTTAAAATGTAATGCTACATAACGTTACACGTTGTAATGTAATACTACATAACGTTATACGATATAACGTATTACCTTATAATGTTATACGTTATATCGTAATACTATATAACGTTATACGTTGTAACGTATTACTACATAACGTTATACGTTATAACGTAATGCTATATAACGTTATACGTTATATCGTAATGCTAAATAATGTTATACGTTATATCGTAATACTACATAACGTTATTCGTTATAACGTAATATTACATAACGCTATACGATGTAACGTAATGCTACATAACGTTACACGTAATATGTAACACTACATAACGTTATACGTTATAACGTATTACCATATAACGTTATGCGTTATATCGTAATGCTATATAACGTTATACGTTATATCGTAATACTATATAACGTTTTACGTTGTAACGTATTACTACATAACGTTATACGTTATATCGTAATGCTATCTAACGTTTTACGTTATATCGTAATGGTAAATAACGTTATACGTTATATCGAGATAATACATAACGTTATTCGCTATAACGTAATATAACATAACGCTATACGCTATAACGTAATGCTACATAATGTTACACGTTATAATGTAATACTATATATCGTTATACGTTATATCGTAATACTAAATAACGTTATACGTTATACCGTAATACTAAATAACGTTATACGCTATAAGGTAATACTACATAGCGTTAATCGTTATAACGTAATAGAACATATCGTTATACGTTATAACATATTACCTTATAACGTTATACGTTATATCGTAATACTATATAACGTTTTACGTTGTAACGTATTACTACATAACGTTATACGTTATATCGTAATGCTATAAAACGTTATACGTCATATCGTAATACCATATAACGTTATACGTTATAACGTAATACTACATAACGTTATACGTTATAACGTAATAATACAAAACCCTATACGTTATATCGTAATGCTACATAACGTTATACGTTATATCGTAATAGTATATAACGTTATACGCTATAAGGTAATACTACATATGGTTAATCGTTATAACGTAATAGTACATAACGTTCTACGTTATATCTTAGTACTATATATCGTTATACGATATATCGTAATACTACATAACGTTATACGTTATATTGTAATACTATATAACGTTATTCGTTATAAGGTAGTATTACATATCGTTATACGTTATAACGTAATACTACATATCGTTATACGTTATAACATATTACCTTATAACGTTATACGTTATATCGTAATACTATATTACGTTTTACGTTGTAACGTATTACTACATAACGTTGTACGTTATATCGTAATGCTATATAACTTTATACGTTATATCGTAATGCTAAATAGCGTTATACGTTATATCGTAATACTACATAACGTTATACGTTATATCGTGATGGTATAAAACATTATACGTTATATCGTAATGCCATATA
>NW_025219978.1:821508-823265 GCF_014825855.1 Bombus pyrosoma | reverse complement strand
AACGTAATACTATATAACGTTATACGTTATAACGCAATGCTATATAACGATATACGTCATAACGCGATGCTATATAACGTTATAGGTTATAACGTAATACTACATAACGTTATACGTTATATTGTAATGCTACATAACGTTATACGTTATAACGTAGTACTATATAACGTTATACGTTATGACGCAATGCTATATAACGTTATACGTTATACCGTAATGCTACATAACGGTATACGTTATAACGTAATACTACATAACGTTATACGCTATAACGTAACGCTATGTAACGTTATACGCCATAACGCAATGCTATATAACGTTATACGTTATATCATAGTGCTACATAACGTTATACGTAAAGACGTAATGCTATATAACGTTATACGATATATTGTAATGCTACATAACGTTATACGTTATACCGTAATGGTACATAACGTTATACGTTATAACGTAATACTACATAACGTTATACGTTATACCCTAATGCTACATAACGTTATACGTTATACCGTAATGCTACATAACGCTATACATTATAACGCCATGCTACATAACGCTATACGTTATAACGCAATGCTATATAACGTTATACGTTATAACGTAATACTATATAAAGTTATACGTTATAACGTAATACTACATAACGTTATACGTTATAACGTATTACTACATAACGTTATACGTTATACCGTAATGGTACATAACGTTATACGTTATATCGTACTGCTACACAACGTTATACGTTATACCGTTATGCTACATAACGTTATACGTTGTAACATAATACTACATAAAGTTATACGTTAAAACGTAATGCTATATAACGTTATACGTCATAACGCAATGCTATATAACGTTATACGTTATAACGTAATACTACATAACGCTATACGTTATAACGTATTACTACATAACGTTATACGCTATAACGTAACACTATATAACGTTATACGTTATATCATAGTGCTACATTAAGTTATACGTAAAAACGTAATGCTATATAACGTTATACGTTATATTGTAATGCTACATAACGTTATACGTTATACCGCAATGGTACATAACGTTATACGTTATAACGTAATACTACATAACGTTATACGTTATACCCTAATGCTACATAACGTTATACGTTATACCGTAATGCTACATAACGCTATACCTTATAACGCCATGCTACATAACGCTAAACGTTATAACGCAATGCTACATAACGCTAAACGTTATACCGTAATGCTACATAACGTTATACGCTATAACGTAACACTATATAACGTTATACGTCATTACGCAATGCTATATAACGTTATACGTTATATCATAGTGCTACATTAAGTTATACGTAAAAACGTAATGCTATATAACGTTATACGTCATATTGTAATGCTACATAACGTTATACGTTATACCGTAATGGTACATAACGTTATACGTTATATCGTACTGCTACACAACGTTATACGTTATACCGTTATGCTACATAACGTTTTGCGTTGTAACATAATACTACATAAAGTTATACGTTAAAACGTAATGCTATATAACGTTATACGTCATAACGCAATGCTATATAACGTTATACGTTATAACGTAATACTATATAAAGTTATACGTTATAACGTAATACTACATAACGTTATACGTTATAACGTATTACTACATAACGTTATACGCTATAACGTAACACTATATAACGTTATACGTTACACCGCAATAGTACATAACGATATACGTTATAACGTAATACGACATAA
>NW_025219978.1:819275-821008 GCF_014825855.1 Bombus pyrosoma | reverse complement strand
AGGCTTTCAAAGAATTACAACAATTGGAAATTCTCGTCCCTGTAAATAGTGTCGGAAATGTTTGACAGCGTTTACGACTGCTATTGTCTCTAGTTCATATGAATGGTACCTGGATTCCGTAGGACAAGTTCTTTTACTATAACATTCTACTACTCTGTCCTTACCTTCAACCTTATGCATTAAAATATCCCCATGTATACCCGAACTAGAATCACTCGATAATTCTATAGGATAATTAGGGTCAAATATCGTTAATACTGGCACGTCAGTCAGGACGGAAATTACCCTTCGCCCTATCTTTTCATGTTTCTCTGTTCAGGTCGTGTCTTCTCTTCCTCTCTTTATTTTCTTTTTATTATTTGACGTGGGTTTATACAAAGGTTTCATTACTTATGGCAATTTAGGAACAAAGTTTCGGAAGCAAGGAGCTAATCCTTTAAACTGTTCAAGCTGTATGACGGTCGTTGTCGCAGGTGAAGGACTCAAATCTCGTATCTTACCGGGGTTAGAGCGAACTTCTCCGTTTTGAATTACATATCCAAGACGGAGTACCAACGTCTTTAGAAAAGAACAATTAGAAAAATTAAAAGAAAATCCGCCTTTTACGTTGGGATTTAAAACGCGTCCAACCTTTCTAAAGCTTGATCTGTCGAGTCGGCAATAATTAGGACGTCATCCAGTAAACAAAAACGTACGAATAGGCAGGGTCGTCTAGGGCATTGAGAATGGTCCTATGAAAACGGGCGGTGCATTTTTCAATCCAAACGGCATCGTTATATACTCGTATTGTTTGTCGGGGGTAAGAAATGTTGCGTATTCCGTAGAATTAAGATGAATAGCGATTTGATGAAATCCGCTGGTCATGTCCAGACTAATAAAGTATCACGCTGATGCAATCCCGCGATTTGATCCGCAACAAGAGGTAGAGGATACCGATCCGCGACAGTATTTTTATTTAATTTTCAAAAATCTACACATAATCTCAGCCGTCTTTCTTCTTCGAGAGTATCATAGGGCTCGCAAGCAGTGAATTAGTAGACGTTATGACTTTTGCTCTAATTAATTGGCTTATTCTCCCACGTATTATTTTGCGCTCGCCCTCACAAAGTCTATAAGGACATCAATCTACTGTGATGTTAGGATCCATTAATCGTATTTCTAACTGGCCTGTATTTACGCGAGTACAAAGAAAACCCGTAACGGATGAATCTTTGAATTTTTCGAGAAGAGAAATCAATCGACTGTGATCATTACCATGTACATCAGTGTCAACTTAATTAATATCGATCTCGATTTAAGCTGTTTTATTACAGACGTTCATTATTTTGTTTAACACATTGCGAGGCTATTTTGCGTAACATTACGTCAGAATCTTGACTTAAAAATTTCACGGTCAATCACTATATCATATTTTAAATAACTATCAGCAAGGAAATGAGAATTTATCTACAATGTAAAACAATTGGTGCATACAATGGACAGGATTTGAGATGTACGTTTAATACGAATATTCCTTATTCTTCGCTTTACTACAATATCATTCGTTCTTTTGTCAGAAAATCACAAGACTGGATTCATTACTTAGTGGACACTCTGCTCCAGAATCGGAGTAAAATGGAAACGACTCACCCAGATGGCTTCGCCTACCAGTTGACGCTTCCACTACGTAGAAATCGACTTGACGCTCCTTATTGAAATTATAGTTTCCTCTCAGGGCGCTACTTTGTAAAGGG
>NW_025219978.1:816187-818775 GCF_014825855.1 Bombus pyrosoma | reverse complement strand
GTTTTATCCTCATACTACATTACGTTATACCTTATATCGTAATACTACATATTGTTATACGTCATATCGTAATACCACATAACGTTATACGTTAGATCGTAATACCACATAACGTTATACGTCATATCGTAACACCTCATAACGTTATACGTTAGATCGTAATACCACATAACGTTATACGTCATATCGTAGCACCTCACAACGTTATACGCTATATCGTATCGCTATATGACGATATACGTTATATCCTAATACTACATTACGTTATACGTCATATCGCAGTACTACATAACGTTATACGTGATAACATAATACTATATAACGTTATACGCTATAGCGTAATACTATACAAGCCTAAACGATATATCGTAATACCACATAACGTTATACGTTATATCGTATTGCTATATGGCGTTATACGTTATATCCTGATACTACATTACGTTATATGTCATATCGTAATCCCACATAACGCTATACGTTAGATCGTAATACCACATAACGTTATACGTTATATCGTATTGCTATATGACGATATACGTTATATCCTAATACTACATTACGATATACGTCATATCGCAGTACGACATAACTTTATACGTTATAGCGTAGTACCACGTAAAGTTATACGTCATATCGCAGTACTACATAACGTTATACATTATATCGTAATACCACATAACGTTATAAGTCCTATCGTAATACCACATAACGTTATAAGTCCTATCGTAATACCACATAACGTTATACGTTATATCGTATTGCTATATGGCGATAAACGTTTTATCCTAATACTACATTACGTTATACCTTATATCGTAGTACTACATATTGTTATACGTCATATCGTAATACCACATAACGTTATACGTCATATCGTAACACCTCATAACGTTATACGCTATATCGTATTCTTATATGACGATATACGTTTTATCCTCATACTACATTACGTTATACCTTATATCGTAATACTACATATTGTTATACGTTATATCGTAATACCACATAACGTTATACGTTAGATCGTAATACCACATAACGTTATTCGTCATATCGTAACACCTCATAACGTTATACGTTAGATCGTAATACCACATAACGTTATACGTCTTATCGTAACACCTCATAACGTTATACGCTATATCGTATTGTTATATGACGATATACGTTTTATCCTCATATTACATTACGTTATACCTTATATCGTAATACTACATATTGTTATACGTTATATCGTAATACCACATAACGCTATACGTTATATCGTATTGCTATATGGCGTTATACGTTATATCCTAATACTAGATTACGTTATGCGTCATATCGTAATCCCACATAACGTTATACCTTATAACGTAATACTATGTAATGTTATACATCATATCGCAATACCACATAGCGTTATACGTTATATCGTAATACTATATAACGTTAAACATTATAACGTAATACCACATAACGTTATACGTTATATCCTAATACTACATTACGTTATACGTCATATCGTAATTCCACATAACGTTATACCTTATATCGTAATACCACATAACGTTATATGTTATATCGTATTGCTATATGACGTAATACGTTATATCCTAATACCACATTACGTTATACGTCATATCGTAATCCCACATATCGTTATACATTATAACGTAATACTATGTAATGTTATACTTGATATCGTAATACCACATAACGTTATACGTTATATCGTAATACCATACAACGTTATACTTGATATCGTAATACCACATAACGATATACGATATATCGTAATACTCTATAACGTTATACCCTATATAGTAATACTACATAACGTTATACATTATATCGTAATACCACATAACGTTATACGTTATAACGTAATACGACATAACGCTATACGTTAGATCGTAATAGCAGAAAACGTTATACGTTATATCGTATCGCTATATGACGATATACGTTATATCCTAATACTACATTACGTTATACGTCATATCGCAGTACTACATAACGTTATACGTGATAACATAATACTATATAACATTATACGCTATAGCGTAATACTATACAAGCCTAAACGATATATCGTAATACCACATAACGTTATACGTTATATCGTATTGCTATATGGCGTTATACGTTATATCCTGATACTACATTACGTTATATGTCATATCGTAATCCCACATAACGTTATACCTTATATCGTAATACCACATAACGTTATACGTTATATCGTATTGTTATATGACGTTATACGTTATATGCTAATACCACATTACGTTATACGTCATATCGTAATCCCACATAACGTTATACATTATAACGTAATACTGTGTAATGTTATACTTGATATCCTAATACCACATAACGTTACACGCTATATCGTAATACTCTATAACGTTATACCTTATATCGTAATACTACATAACGTTATACGTTATATCGTAATACCAAACAACGTTATACGTTATATCGTAATACCGCATAACGTTATACGTCATATCGTAACACCTCATAACGTTATATGTCATGTCGTATTGCTATATGACGATATACTTTATATCCTAATACTACATTACGATATACGTCATATC
>NW_025219978.1:813985-815687 GCF_014825855.1 Bombus pyrosoma | reverse complement strand
ATAACATATAACGTTACGTAGTATAACGATAAAACGTATAACGTTATATAGTATAACGATATGACGTATAACGTTATGTAGTATTACGATATAACGTATAACGTTAAGCAGCATTACGTTATAACGTATAACGTTATGTACTATTGTGTTATAACGTATAAGGTTATGTACTATTACGTTATAGCGTATAATGTTATGTCGTATAACGATATAACGTATAACGTTATATAGTATAACGATATAACGTATAACGTTATGTAGTATTACGATATAACGTATAACGTTAAGCAGCATTACGTTATAACGTATAACGATATGTACTATTATGTTATAACGTATAACTTTATGTACTATTGCATTATATCATATAACGTTACGCATTATAACGATAAAACGCATAATGTTATATAGTATAACGATATAACGTATAACGTTATGTAGTATTACGACATAACGTATAACGTTATGTAGCATTAGGTTATAACGTATAACGATATGTACTATTGTGTTATACCGTATAACGTTATGTAGTATCACGATATATCGTATAACGTTATGTAGCATTAGGTTATAACGTATAACGTAATGTACTGTTATGTTATAACGTATATCGTTATGTAGTATTACGATATAACGTGTAACGTTATGTTGCATTAGGTTATAACGTATAACGTTTTGTACTATTATGTTATAACGTATAACGTTATGTAGTATCACGATATAACGTATAACGTTATGTAGCAGTAGGTTATAACGTATAACGTTATGTACTATTGTGTTATACCGTATAACGTAATGTACTATTATGTTATAACGTATAACGTTATGTGGTATTACGATATAACGTGTAACGTTATGTTGCATTAGGTTATAACGTATAACGTTGTGTACTATTGGGTTATAACGTATAACGTTATGTACTATTGTGTTATAACGTATAACGTAATGTACTATTATGTTATAACGTATAACGTTATGTAGTACTTCGATATAACGTATAACGTTATGTACTATTATGTTATAACGTTTAACGTTATGTAGTATCACGATATAACGTATAACGTTATGCAGCATTACGTTATAACGTATAACGTTATGTACTATTGTGTTATAACGTATAAGGTTATGTACTATTACGTTATAGCGTATAATGTTATGTAATATAACGATATAACGTATAACGTTATATAGTATAACGATATAACGTGTAACGTTATTTAGTATTACCATATAACGTATAACGTTAAGTACCATTAGGTTATAACGTATAACGATATGTACTATTATGTTATAACGCATAACTATATGTACTATTACGTTATAGCGTATAACGTTATGAAGTATAACGATAAGACGTACAACGCTATATAGTATAACGATATAACGTATAACGTTATGTAGTATTACGATATAACGTATAACGTTATGTAGCATTAGGTCATAACGTATAACGTTGTGTACTATTATGTTATAACGTATAACGTTATGTACTACTGTGTTATAACGTATAACGTTATGTAGTGTTACGAAGTAACGTATAACGTTATGTAGCAATAGGTTATAACGTATAACGATATGCACTATTATGTTATAACGTATAACGCTATGTACTATTGCATTATAACATATAACGTTACGTAGTATAACGATAAAACGTATAACGTTATATAGTATAACGATATAACGTATAGCGTTATGTAGT
>NW_025219978.1:811808-813485 GCF_014825855.1 Bombus pyrosoma | reverse complement strand
GCAGCATTTGTGAAGTATCGCGCGCATCGAAATGCCAACATATCACCAATAGCAGGGGATACATGATCAATTGAATGTTGTAGCAAGAATATGCAAAATTGCAAATGCACAGGACTTAACCTAGACCAAAGTTGTCATGGCGCAGACCGGATTTCGTGCTCCGTATTTGTCGGCAAATGTGGCCTATAATACGCATAGAATTATCGACATATCACCAATAGTAGCGGAGGTACGTCCAGATGAATTCTCAAGCCTGAATATGCAAAACTGGTAGTACGCTGGTCTTAAACCATACCAGAGTTGACATAGCGCAAACCCGATGTCGTGCACTGTATTTCGTCGCATATGTGGAGTATAACGCACATCGAATAATCGACATATCACCAGTAGCATCGGATATACGTTCAGATGAATATACAAGCTTGAATATACAAAACTGCAAATATGATAGGTTTGGCATTGCCCAGAGTTGACATAGCGCAAACCGGATGCCGTTCCACGTATTTGGCATCATCTGTGGCGTATAACGCCCTCAGAATTGTAGACATATCTCGAATAGCAGCAGAGATACGTTCCATTGAATATTCAAGCCTGAATATAAAAAGCTGCAACTGCGCTGGATTTCGCAGTGCCGAGATTTGACGTAGCGCAAACCGGATGTCGGGCTCTGTATTTGGCAGCATATGCGGTGAATAACGCGCTTCGAATTATCGACATATCACCAATAGCAGCGGAGATATGTTCAGATCAATATTCAGGCTTGAATATGCAAAACTGAAGCTACACTGGTCTTGACCTAGACCAGAGTTGATAAAGCGCAAACCGGATGTCGTGCTCTATATTTGGCTGCAAATGTGAGAAATAACGCCCATCGAATTATCGACATATCAACAGTAGCAGCGGTCAGACTTTCGGATGAATATACAAGCTTGAATATACAAAACTTCAAATACGATGGGTTTGGCATAGCCCAGATTTGATATGGCTCAAACCGGATGTTGTGACCTGTATTTCGCAGCATATGTGGTCTATAACGCGCATCGAATTATCGACATATCACCAATAGCAGCGGAGATACGTTGAGTTGAATATTGAAACCCTAATATCCAAAGCTGCAAATACGGTGGATTTGATGGCGCCGAAGGTTAAGGTAGGACAAACTGGATGTCATGCCCTTTATTAGGCAGCATATGAGGTGTATAACGCTCATCATATTATCGACATATCACCAACAGCAGCGGAGTTACTTTCGGATGAATATTCAATTCCGAATTTGCAAAACTGCAAATACGCAGGACTTTTCAGTTCTCAGATTTGACAGAGTGCAAGCCGAATGTAGTGCACTGTATTTGGCAGCATATGAGGTGTATAACGCGCATCGAGTTATAGACATATCTTGTACCGCAGCAACTACACGATCAATTGAATATTGAAGCATGAATATGCAAAAGTGCAAATACGCTGGAGTTCGCAGTGCCCAGAGCTGACATAGCGCAAACCGGATGTCGTGCTCTGTATTTGGTAGCATATGTGGAATATAATGCGCATTGAATTATCGACATATCACCAATAGAGGCTGAGATGCCTTTTATTGAATATTCAAACTTGAATATGCAAAACTGGAAAGACGCTGGTCTTGACCTAGACCAGAGTTGACATGGTGCAAACCGGATGTCG
>NW_025219978.1:809640-811308 GCF_014825855.1 Bombus pyrosoma | reverse complement strand
AATGCTGTATAACGTTATACGTTATAATATAATACTACATAACGTTATGCGTTATAACGTAATGCTATATAACGTTATACGTTATATCATAGTGCTACATAACGTTATATGTTATACCGTAATGCTACATAACGTTATACGTTATAACGTAATGCTATATAACGTTATACGTTATATCATAGTGCTACATAACGTTATACGTTATACCGTAATGCTACATAACCTTATACGTTATAAAGTAATACTACATAACGTTTTACGTTATATCGTAATGCCACATAACGTTATACGTTATAACGTAATGCTATATAACGTTATACGTTATAACGTAATACTACTTAACGTTATACGTTATATTGTAATGCTATATAACGTTATACGTTATACCGTAATGCTACATAACCTTATACGTTATAAAGTAATACTACATAACGTTATACGTTATATCGTAATGCTACATAACGTTATAGGATATAACGTAATACTATATAACGTTATACGTTATAACGTAATGCCATATAACGATATAAGTTATAACATAATGCTACATAACGTTATACGTTATACCGTAATGCTACATAACCTTATACGTTATAAAGTAATACTACATAACGTTATACGTTATATCGTAATGCTACATAACGTTATAGGATATAACGTAATACTATATAACGTTATACGTTATAACGTAATGCCATATAACGATATAAGTTATAACATAATGCTACATAACGTTATACGTTATACCGTAATGCTACATAACCTTATACGTTATAAAGTAATACTACATAACGTTATACGTTATAACGTAATACTACATAACCTTATACGTTATATCGTAATGCTACATAACGTTGTACGTTATACCGTAATGCTACATAACGTTATACGTGATAACGTAATGCTATATAACGTTATACGTTAAAACGTAATGCTATATAACGTTATACGTTATAACGTAATGCTATAAAACGTTATACGTTATATCATTGTGCTACATAACGTTATATGTTATACCGGAATGCTACATAACGTTATACGTTATACCATAACGCTACATAACGTTATACGTTATGACGTAATACTACATAACGTTATACGTTATAACGTAATGCCATATGACGATATAAGTTATAACATAATGCTACATAACGTTATACGTTATACCGTAATGCTACATAACGTTATACGTTATAACGTATACTACACAACGTTATACGTTATAACGTAATGCTGAATAACGTTATACGTTATAACGTAATGCTATATAACGTTATACGTTATAACGTAATGCTATATAACGTTATACGTTATAACGTAGTGCTATATAACGTTATACGTCATAACGAAATGCTATATGACGTTATACGTTATAACGTAATGCTATATAACGTTTTACGTTATAACATAATGCTATATAACGTTATACGTTATACCGTAATGCTATATAACGTTATACGCTATAACGCAATGCTATATAACGTTATACGTCATAACGCAAAGCTATATAACGTTATACGCTATAACGTAATACTACATAACGTTATACGTTATATTGTAATGCTACATAACGTTATATGTTATGCCGCAATGATACATAACGTTATACGTTATAACGTAATACTATATAACGTTATACGTTATAACGTAATGCTATAAAACGTTATA
>NW_025219978.1:807486-809140 GCF_014825855.1 Bombus pyrosoma | reverse complement strand
GCTACATAATGTTATACGTTATATCGTAATACTACGTATCGTTGTACGTTATATCGTAATACCATATACCGTCATACGTTATAACGTAGTACTACATATGGTTATACGTTATATCGTAGTACCATATAACGTTATACGTTATATCGTAATACTATATAACGTTACACGTTATAATGTAACATTACATATCGTTATACGTTATGTCGTAGTAAAATATAACGTTATACGTTATATCATAATGCTACATAATGTTATACGTTGTATCGTAATGCTACGTATCGTTATACGTTATATCGTAATACCATATAACGTTATACGTTATATCGTAATACTACATACCGTTGTACGTTATATCGTAATACCATATAATGTTATACGTTACAAAGTAATACTACATAACGTTATACGTTATATCGTAATGCTACATACCGTTGTACGTTATATCGTAATACCATATAATGTTATAGGTTACAAAGTAATACTACATAACGTTATACGTTATATCGTAATGCTACATAACGTTATACGTTATATCGTAATACTACATATCGTTATACGTTATATCATGTTACCTTATAAGGTTATACGTTATATCGTAATCCTACATAACGTTATACGTTGTAACGTGTTACTACATATCGTTATACGCTATATCGTAATACCATATATCGTATACGTTATAACGTAATACTACATAACGTTATACGTTATATCGTAATGCTACATAACGTTGTACGTTATATCACAAGACAACAAATCGTTATACTTTATATCGTAATACAATATAACGTAATACGTTATAACGTAGTACTACATATCGTAATACGTTATGTCGTAATAAAATATAACGTTATACGTTATATCGTATTACTATATAACGTTATTCATTATAACGTATTTCTACATAACGTTATACGTTATATCGTAATGCCACATAATGTTATATGTTATATCGTAATGCTACATAACGTTATACGTTATAACGTAACACTACATTTCGTTATACGTTATATCGTAGTACCATATAACGTTATACGTTATATCGTAATACCATATAACGTTATACGTTATATCGTAATACTGTATAACGTTACACGTTATAGCGTAACGCTACATATCGTAATACGTTATGTCGTAGTTAAATATAACGTTATACGTAATATCGTATTACTATATAACGTTATTCGTTATAACGTAATTCTGCATAACGTTATACGTTATATCGTAATGCTACATAATGTTATACGTTATATCGTAATGCTACATAACGTTATACGTTATATCGTAATGCTACATAACGTTATACGTTATATCGTAATGCTACATAACGTTATACGTTATATCATAAGACAACAAATCGTTATACGTTATATCGTAATACAATATAACGTAATACGTTATAACGTATTACTACATATCGTTATACGCTATATCGTAATACCATATAACGTTATTCGTTGTAACGTAATACTACATAACGTTATACGTTATATCGTAATGCTACATAACGTTATACGTTATATCGTAAGACAACATATCGTTATACGTTATATCGTAATACCATATAACGTAATACGTTATATCGTAATACCATATAACGTTATACGTTATATCGTAATACCATATATCGTTATACGTTATAACGTAGTACTAC
>NW_025219978.1:804525-806986 GCF_014825855.1 Bombus pyrosoma | reverse complement strand
TACGTTACAGTGTATAACGTTATATACTACTACGGTATAACATATAACGTTATGTAGTATTACGTTATATCGTATAACGTTATGTGGTATTACATTGTAACGTATAACGTTATAAGGTATTACGATATAACGTATAACGATATGTAGTATTGCGATATAACGTATAACGTTGTGTAGTACTACGCTATAACGTATAACGTTATGTGGTATTACGTTATAACGTATAACGTTATGTAGCATTACGATAGAGCGTATAACGTTATGTAGCACTACGTTATAGAGAATAACGTTATGTAGCATTACGATATGACGAATCACGTTGAGTAGCATTACGATATAACGTATAACGTTATGTAGTATTACGATATAACGTATAACGTTATGTAGTCTTACGATATAACGTATAACGTTATATAGTGTTACGTTATAACGTATAACGATATGTAGTAATACGTTACAACGTAAAACGTTATGTAGTATTACGTAACAACGTATAACGCTATATAGTATTACGATATAACGTATAACGCTATACAGAGTTACGTTATAACGTATAACGATATATGGTATTACGAAATAACGTATAACGATACATGGTATTACGAAATAACGTATAACGTTATGTAGTAATACGTTACAACGTATAACGTTATGTAGCATTACGTTATAGCGTATAATGTTATGTGGTATTACGATATAACGTATAACGTTATGTAGCATTACGTTATAGCGTAAAACGTTATGTAGTATTACGTAACAACGTATAACGCTATATGGTATTACGATATAACGTATAACGTTATGTAGCATTACGATATAACGTATAACGTTATGTAGCATTACGCTATAGCGTATAACGTTATGTAGCATTACGATATAGCGTATAACGTTATCTGGCATTACGTTATAGAGTATAACGTAATGTATTATTACGATATGACGAATCACGTTGAGTAGCACTACGATATAACGTATAACGTTATGTAGTATTACGATATAACGTATAACGTTATGTAGTCTTACGATATAACGTATAACGTTATGTAGTGTTTCGTTATAACGTATAACGATATGTGGTATTACGATATAACGTATAACGTTATATGGTATTACGATATAACGTTCAAGGAAATGTTGTACTACGATATAACGTATAACGTTATGAAGCATTACGATATAACGTATAACGTTATGTAGCATTACGATATAAGGTATAACGTTATATACTATTACGATATAACGTATAACGTTATGTAGTATTACGATGTATAGTATAACGTTATGTAGCATTACGATAGAGCGTATAACGTTATGTAGCATTACGTTATAGAGTATAACTTTATGTAGCATTACGATATGACGAATCACGTTGAGTAGCATTACGATATAACGTATAACGTTATGTAGTATTACGTTATAACGTAAAACGTTATATACTATTACGATATAACGTATAACGTCATATGGTATTACGATATAACGTACAACGATATGTATTTTTACGATATAACGTATGACGTTATGTAGTATTACGATATAACGTATAACGTTATGTAGTTTTACGATATAACGTATAACGTTATGTAGTGTTACGTTATAACGTATAACGATATGTGGTATTACGATATAACGTATAACGTTATATGGTATTACGATATAACGTTCAAGGAAATGTTGTATTACGATATAACGTATAACGTTATGAAGCATTACGATATAACGTATAACGTTATATAGCATTACGATATAAGGTATAACGTTATATACTATAACGATATAACGTATAACGTTATGTAGTATTACGATATAAAGTATAACGTTATGTAGCATTACGTTATAGCGTATAACGTTATGTAGCATTACGATAGAGCGTATAACGTTATGTAGCATTACGTTATGGAGTATAACGTTATGTAGCATTACGATATGACGAATCACTTTGAGTAGCATTACTATATAACGTATAACGTTATGTAGTATTACGTTATAACATAAAACGTTATATACTATTACGATATAACGTATAACGTTATATGGTATTACGATATAACGTACAACGATATGTATTTTTACGATATAACGTATGACGATATGTAGTATTACGATATAACGTATAACCTTATAACGTAATATATTATAACGTATAACGATATGTATTATTACCTTATAACATATAACGTTATGTAGTATAACGTTACAACGTAAAACGTTATATAGTAATACGATATATCGTATAGCGCTATGTATTATTACGTTAGAGCGGATAACGTTATGTAGCATTACGTTATAGAGTATAACGTTATGTAGCATTACGATATGACGAATCACGTTGAGTAGCATTACGATATAACGTATAACGTTATGTAGTATTACGTTATAACGTAAAACGTTATATACTATTACGATATAACGTATAACCTTATAAGGTAATATGTTATAACGTATAAAGATATGTAGTATT
>NW_025219978.1:801566-804025 GCF_014825855.1 Bombus pyrosoma | reverse complement strand
ACTATAGAACGTTATACGTTATAACATAATGCTACATAACGTTATACGTTATATCGTAATACTATATATCGTTATACGTTATAACGTAATACTACATGGCGTTATACGTTACAACGTAATAGTACATAACGATATACGTTATAACGTAATGCTACAAAACGTTATACGTTATAATATAATGCTACATAACGTTATACGTTATAACGTAATACCCCATAACGTTATACGTTATATCGTAATACCATATACCGTTATACGTTATAACGTAATGCTACGAAACGTCATACGTTATATCGTAATGCTACATAACGTTATACGTTACAACGTAATGCTACATAACGATATACGTTATATCGTAATGCTACATAACGGTATACGTTATATCGTAATACTATATATCGTTATACGTTATAACGTAATACTACATGGCGTTATACGTTACAATGTAATAGTACATAACGTTATACGTTATAACGTAATACTACATGAGGTTATACGTTTCAACGTAATACTACATGACGATGTACGTTATATCGCAATGCTACATAACGTTATACGTTATATCGTAATGCTACATAACGTTACACGTTATAACGTAATACCATATAACGTTATACGTTATATCGTAATACTATATATCGTTATACGTTATAACGTAATGCTACATAACGTTATATCGTAATACCGTAGAACGTTATACGTTATAACGTAATACTGCATAACGTTATACGTTACATCGTAATAATACATGACGTTGTACGTTATAACGTAATTCAACATGACGTCATACGTTATATCGTAATACCATATAGCATTATACGTTATATCGCAATACTATATATCGTTATACGTTATAACGTAATGCTACATAGCGTTATGTCGTAATACCATATAACGTTATACGTTATATCGTAATACTACATAACGTTATACGTTGTAACGTAAAGCTACATAGCGATATACGTTATAACGTAATGCCACATATCGTTATTCGTTTTAACGTTATACTACATGACGCTATACGTTATAACGTAATGCTACATAACGATATACATTATATCGTAATGCTGCATAACGTTATATGTTATAACGTAATGCTACAAAGCGTTATACGTCATATCGTAATGCCATATAACGTTATACGTTATAACGTAATACCACATAAAGTTATACGTTATATCGTAATACCATATAACGTTATACGTCATAACGTAATGCTACAAAACGTTATACGTCATATCGTAATGCTACATAACGTTAAACGATATAACGTAATACCATATAACGTTATACGTTATATCGTAATAATATATATCTTTATACATTATAACGTAATGCTACATAACGTTATATCATAATACCGTAGAACGTTATACGTTATAACATAATGCTACATAACGTTATACGTTATAACGTAATACTACATGAGGTTATACGTTTCAACGTAATACTACATAACGATATACGTTATAACGTAATACTATAGAACGTTATACGTTATAACATAATGCTACATAACGTTATACGTTATATCGTAATACTATATATCGTTATACGTTATAACGTAATACTACATGGCGTTATACGTTACATCGTAATAGTACATAACGATATACGTTATAACGTAATGCTACAAAACGTTATACGTTATAATATAATGCTACATAACGTTATACGTTATAACGTAATACCCCATAACGTTATACGTTATATCGTAATACCATATACCGTTATACGTTATAACGTAATGCTACGAAACGTCGTACGTTATATCGTAATGCTGCATAACGTTATACGTTATAACGTAATACCCCATAACGTTATACGTTATATCGTAATACTACATAACATTATACTTTATACCGTAATGCTACATAACGTTACACGTTCTAACGTAATACCATATAATGTTATACGTTATATCGTAATACTATATATCGTTATACGTTATAACGTAATGCTACATAGCGTTATGTCGTAATACCATATAACGTTATACGTTATATCGTAATACTACATAACGTTATACGTTTTAACGTAAAGCTACATAGCGATATACGTTATAACGTAATGCTACATATCGTTATTCGTTTTAACGTTATACTACATGACGCTATACGTTATAACGTAATACTACATAACGATATACATTATATCGTAATGCTGCATAACGTTATATGTTATAACGTAATGCTACAAAGCGTCATACGTTATAACACAATGCTACATAACGTTATACGTTATAACGTAATACTACATCAGGTTATACGTTTCAACGTAATACTACATAACGATATACGTTATATCGTAATGCTACATAATGTTATACGTTATATCGTAATGCTACATAACGTTATACGTTATAACCTAATACTACGTAACGTTATATGTTATAGCGTAATACTACATGACGATCTACGTTATAACGTAATGCTACATAACGTTATACGTTATAACGT
>NW_025219978.1:797803-801066 GCF_014825855.1 Bombus pyrosoma | reverse complement strand
ATGGTATTACGATATAACGTATAACGTTATATGGTATTACATAATATGGTATAACGTTATATGGTATTACGATATAACGTATAACGTTATATGGTAATACGTTATAACGTATAACGTTATGCAGTATTACGATATAACGTATAACGTTATACGGTATTACGATATAACGTATAATGTTATATGGTATTACGTTATAACGCTTAACGTTGTGTACTATTACGATATAACGTATAACGTTATATGGTGTTACGTTATTTCGTTTAACGTTATGTAGTGATAGGATATAACGTATAACGTAATATGGTATTACGATATAACGTATAACGTTATGTAGTATTGCGATATAACATATAACGTTATGTGGTATTACGATATAACGTGTAACGTTATATGGTATTACATAGTATGGTATAACGTTATATGGTATTACGATATAACGTATAACGTTATATAGTATTACGTTATAACGTATGACGTTATGTAGTATTACGATATAACGTATAACGTACTATGGTATTACGATATAACGTATAACGTTCTGTAGTATCACGATATAACGTAGTACGTTGTATGGTATTACGATATAAAGTATAACGTTATCCTAGTATTACGATATAACGTATGACATTATACGATATTACGATATAACGTATATCGTTATGTAGTATTACGGTATAACGTATAACGTAATATGGTATTACGATATAACGTATAACGTTATGTAGTATTACGATATAACGTATAATGTTATATGGTATTACGTTATAACCTTTAACGTTATGTAGTATTACGATATAACGTATAACGTTATACGGTATTACGATATAACGTATAACGTTATGTAGTATCACGGTATAACGTAGAACGTTGTATGGTATTACGATATAACGTATAACGTTATGTAGTATTGCGATATAACATATAACGTTATGTGGTATTACGATATAACGTATAACGTTATATGGTATTACATAATATGGTATGACGTTATATGGTATTACGATATAACGTATAACGTTATATGGTATTACATAATATGGTATGACGTTATATGGTATTACGATATAACGTATAACGTTATATGGTAATACGTTATAACGTATAACGTTATGCAGTATTACGACATAACGTATAACGTTATACGGTATTACGATATAACGTATAATGTTATATGGTATTACGTTATAACGCTTAACGTTGTGTACTATTACGATATAACGTATAACGTTATATGGTGTTACGTTATTTCGTTTAACGTTATGTAGTGATAGGATATAACGTATAACGTAATATGGTATTACGATATAACGTATAACGTTATGTAGTATTGCGATATAACATATAACGTTATGTGGTATTACGATATAACGTGTAACGTTATATGGTATTACATAGTATGGTATAACGTTATATGGTATTACGATATAACGTATAACGTTATATAGTATTACGTTATAACGTATGACGTTATGTAGTATTACGATGTAACGTATAACGTACTATGGTATTACGATATAACGTATAACGTTCTGTAGTATCACGATATAACGTAGTACGTTGTATGGTATTACGATATAAAGTATAACGTTATCCTAGTATTACGATATAACGTATGACATTATACGATATTACGATATAACGTATATCGTTATGTAGTATTACGGTATAACGTATAACGTAATATGGTATTACGATATAACGTATAACGTTATGTAGTATTACGATATAACGTATAATGTTATATGGTATTACGTTATAACCTTTAACGTTATGTAGTATTACGATATAACGTATAACGTTATATGGTATTACGTTATAACGTTTAACGTTATGTATTATTACGGTATAACGTATAACGTAATATGGTATTACGATATAACGTATAACGTTATGTAGTATTACGATATAACGTATAATGTTATATGGTATTACGTTATAACCTTTAACGTTATGTAGTATTACGATATAACGTATAACGTTATATGATATTACGACATAACGTATAACGTTATGTAGTATTACGTCATAACGCATAACTTTATGTAGAATTGCGATATAACGTATAACGTTATGTGGTATTACGATATAACATATAACGTTATGTGGTATTAAGATATAACGTATAACGATATGTAGTATTACGATATAACGTATAACGTTATGTAGTACTACGATATAACGTATGACGTCATGAACTATTAAGATATGACGTATTACGTTATACGAAATTACGATATAACGTATAACGTTATCCTAGTATTACGATATAACGTATAACGTTATACGGTATTACGATACAACGTATAATGTTATATGGTATTACGTTATAACGTTTAGCGTTATGTACTGTTACGATATAACGTATAACGTTATATGGTATTACGTTATATCGTTTAACGTTATGTAGTGATAGGATATAACGTATAACGTAATATGGTATTACGATATAACGTATAACGTTATGTAGTATCACGGTATAACGTAGAACGTTGTATGGTATTACGATATAACGTATAACGTTATGTAGTATTGCGATATAACGTATAACGTTATGTAATATTACGATATAACATATAACGTTATGTGGTATTGCGATATAACGTATAACGTTATATGGTATTACATAATATGGTATGACGTTATATGGTATTACGATATAACGTATAACGTTATGTAGTATCACGATATAACGTAGAACGTTGTATGGTATTACGATATAACGTATAACGTTATGTAGTATTGCGATATAACGTATAACGTTATGTAGTATTGCGATATAACGTATAACGTTATGTAATATTATGATATAACATATAACGTTACGTGGTATTACGATATAACGTATAACGTTATATGGTATTACATAATATGGTATGACGTTATATGGTATTACGATATAACGTATAACGTTATATGGTATTACATAATATGGTATAACGTTATATGGTATTACGATATAACTTATAACGTTATATGGTAATACGTTATAACGTATAACGTTATGCAGTATTACGATATAACGTATAACGTTACACGGTATTACGATATAACGTATAATGTTATATGGTATTACGTTATAACGTTTAACGTTGTGTACTATTACGATATAACGTATAACGTTATATGGTATTACGTTATTTCGTTTAACGTTATGTAGTGATAGGATATAACGTATAACGTAATATGGTATTACGATATAACGTATAACGTTATGTAGTATCACGATATAACGTAGAACGTTGTATGGTATTACGATATAACGT
>NW_025219978.1:794925-797303 GCF_014825855.1 Bombus pyrosoma | reverse complement strand
GTATAACGTATAACGTTATGTAGCATTACGGTATAACGTATAACGTTATGTAGCATTAGGGTATAACATATAACGTTATGTAGCACTATGATATAACGTATAACGTCATATATTATTACGTTATAACGTATAACGTTATGTAGCATTACGGTATAACGTATAACGTTATGTAGCATTACGGTATAACGTATAACGTTATATAGCATTTCGTTATAACGTATAACGTTATATAGTATTACGTTATAACGTATAACGTTATGTAGCATTATGATATAACGTATAACGTTATATAGCATTGCGTTATGACGTATAACGTTATATAGCATTACGTAATAACGTATAACGTTGTATAGCATTACGCCATAACGTATAACGTTATATGGCATTACGGTATAACGTATAACGTTATATAGCATTACGTTATGACTTACATCGTTATATAGTGTTACGTTATGTCGTATAACGTTATATAGTATTACGTTATATCGTATAACGTTATGTAGCATTACGGTATAACGTATAACGTTATGTATTATTGAGCTGTAACGTATAACGTTATATATAATTGCGTTGTAACGCATATCGTTATATAGCATTACGTTATAACGTATAACGTTATGTAGCATTACGGTATAACGTATAACGTTATGTAGCATTATGATATAACGTATAACGTTATATAGCATTACGTTAGAACGTATAACGTTATGTAGCATTACGGTATAACACGTAACGTTATGTAGCATTACGGTATAACATATAACGATATGTAGCATTACAATATAACGTATAACGTTATGTAGTATTACCTTATAACGTATAACGTTATGTAGCTTTGCGTTATGACCTATAACGTTATATAGCATTACGTTATAACGTATAACGTTATATAGCATTACGTTATAACGTATAACGTTATATAGTATTACGTTATAACGTATAACGTTATATAGTATTACGTTATAACGTATATCGTTATATAGCATTACGTTATAACGTATAACGTTATGTAGCATTATGACATAACGTATAACGTTATATAGCATTACGTTATAACGTATAACGTTATGTAGCATTACGGTATAACACGTAACGTTATGTAGCATTACGGTATAACATATAACGTCATGTAGCATTACAATATAACGTATAACGTTATGTAGTATTACGTTATAACGTATAACGTTATATAGCTTTGCGTTATGACGTATAACGTTTTATAGCATTACGTTATAACGTATAACGTTATATAGCATTTCGTTATAACGTATAACGTTATGTAGCATTACGGTATAACACATAACGTTATGTAGCACTATGATATAACGTATAACGTTTTATGGCATTACGTTATAACATATAACGTTATATAGTATTACGTTATAACGCATAACGTTATGTAGCATTACAATATAACGTATAACGTTATGTAGTATTACGTTATAACGTATAACGTTATATAGCTTTGCGTTATGACGTTTAACGTTATATAGCATTGCGATATAACGTATAACGTTATATAGCATACGTTATAACGTATAACGTTATATAGCATTACGTTATAACGTATAACGTTATATAGTATTACGTTATAACGTATAACGTTATATAGTATTACGTTATAACGTATAACGTTATATAGCATTACGTTATAACGAATAACGTTATATAGCATTACGTTATAACGTATAACGTTTTATAGCATTACGCTGTAACGTATAACGTTATATAGTATTACGTTATAACGTATAACGTTATATAGCATTACGTTATAACGTATAACGTTATATATAATTACGTTATAACGTATAACGTTATATAGCTATGCGTTTTGACGTATAACGTTGTATAGCTTTGCGTTATGACGTATAACGTTATATAGCATTTCGTTATAACGTATAACGTTATATAGCATTACGTTATAACGTATAACGTTATATAGCATTACGTTATAACGTATAACGTTATATAGCATTTCGTTATAACGTATAACGTTATGTAGCATTACGGTATAACACATAACGTTATGTAGCACTATGATATAACGTATAACGTTTTATGGCATTACGTTATAACATATAACGTTATATAGTATTACGTTATAACGTATAACGTTATGTAGCATTACAATATAACGTATAACGTTATGTAGTATTACGTTATAACGTATAATGTTATGTAGCTTTGCGTTATAGCGTATAACGTTATGTATTATTGCGCTGTAACGTATAACGTTATGTATAATTGCGTTGTAACGCATATCGTTATACAGCATTACGTTATAACGTATAACGTTATGTAGCATTACGGTATAACGTATAACGTTATGTAGCATTATGATATAACGTATAACGTTATATAGCATTACGTTATAACGT
>NW_025219978.1:792055-794425 GCF_014825855.1 Bombus pyrosoma | reverse complement strand
GTAATGTAGCATTACGATGTAACGTATAACGTTATGTAGTATTACGATATAACGTATATCGTTACATAATATTACCATATAACGTATAAAGCTATGTAATATTACGTTATAGCGTATAACGTTATGTAGTACTACGTTATAACGTATAACGTTATGTAGCATTACGATATAACGAAAACGATATGTACTGTTACGATATAACGTATAACGATATCTAGTATTACGATATAACGTATAATGTAATGTAGCATTACGATATAACGTATAACGTTATATGGTATTACGTTATAACGTATAACGTTATGTAGTGCTACGTTCCAACGTATAACGTTATGTAGTGTTACGTTATAACGTATAACGTTATGTAGCATTACGATATAACGTATAACGGTATTTAGCATTACGATATGACGTATAACGTTATATGGTATTACGATATTACGCATAACGATATGTACTGTTACGATGTATCGTATAACGATATCTAGTATTACGATATAACGTATAATGTAATGTAGCATTACGATATAACGTATAACGTTATATAGTGTTACGTTATAACGTATAACGTTATGTAGTGTTACGTTATGACGTATAACGTTATATAGCATTACGATATAACGGATAACGTTATATGGTAATACGTTATAACGTATAACGTTATGTAGCATTACGATATAACGAAAACGATATGTACTGTTACGATATAACGTATAACAATATGTAGTATTACGATATAACGTATAATGCTACGTAGCATTACGATATGACGTATAACGTTATATAGTATTTCGTTATAACGTATAACGTTATGTAGTGTTACGTTGTAACGTATAACGTTATATAGTATTACGATATAACGGATAACGTTATGTAACATTACGATATGACGTATAACGTTATGTAGCATTACGATATAACGTATAACGTTATGTAGTACTACGTTCCAACGTATAACGTTATTTAGAATTACGATATAACGTATAACGATATGTAGTATGACGATATAACGTATAACGTTATATGGTAGTACTTTATAACGTATAACGATATGTAGTATTACGATATACCGTATAACGTTATATAGTATTACGTTCCAACGTATAACGTTATGTAGTGTTACGTTATAACGTATAACGTTATGTAGCATTACGATATCACGTATAACGATATGTAGCATTACGATATAACGTATAACGTTATATGGTATTACGATATTACGCATAACGATATGTAGTTTTGCGATATAACGTTTAACGTTACGTAGCATTACGATATAACGTATAACGATATTTAGCATTGCGATATGACGTATAACGTTATATGGTATTACGATACTACGCATAACGATATGTAGTTTTACGATATAACGTTTAACGTTATGTAGCATTACGTTATAGCGTATAACGTTATGTAGTACTACGTAAGAACGTATAACGTTATGTAGTGTTACGTTATAACGTATAACGTTATGTAGCATTACGATATAACGTATAACGATATTTAGCATTACGATATGACGTATAACGTTATATGGTATTACGATATTACGCATAACGATATGTAGTGTTACGATATAACGTTTAACGTTACGTAGCATTACGTTATAGCGTATAACGTTATGTAGTACTACGTTATAACGTATAACGTTATGTAGCATTGCGATATAACGAAAACGATATGTACTGTTGCGATAGAACGTATAACGATATGTAGTATTACGATATAACGTATAATGTTATGTAGCATTACGATATGACGTATAACGTTATATAGTATTACGATATAACGGATAACGTTATATGGTAATACGTTATAACGTATAACATTATGTAGCATTACGATATAACGAAAACGATATGTACTGTTGCGATATAACGTATAACGATATGTAGTATTACGATATAACGTATAATGTTATGTAGCATTACGATATGACGTATAACGTTATATAGTATTACGTTATAACGTATAACGTTATGTAGTGTTACGTTATAACGTATAACGTTATATAGTATTACGATATAACGGATAACGTTATGTAACATTACGATATGACGTATAACGTTATCTAGCATTACGATATAACGTATAGCGTAATGTTCTTTTACGATATAGCATATAACGATATGTAATAATACGTTATAACGTACAACGATATGTAGTATTACGATATAACGTTTAACGATATGTGGTATTACGATATAACGTATAACGTTATATGGTAATACGTTATAACGTATAACGATATGTAGTTTTACGATACAGCATATAACGATATGTAATAATACGTTATAACGTATAACGTTATGTAGCATTACGATATAACGAAAACGATATGTACTGTTACGATATAACGTATAACGATAT
>NW_025219978.1:784518-791555 GCF_014825855.1 Bombus pyrosoma | reverse complement strand
TATAACGTTATGTAGCATTAAGATATAACGAAAACGATATCTAGTATTACGATATAACGTATAATATAATGTAGCATTACGATATAACGTATAACGTTATATAGTATTACGTTATAACATATAACATTATATAGTATTACGATATAACGGATAACGTTATATGGTAATAGGTTCTATCGTATAACGATATGTAGTATTACGATATAACGTATAACGTTATCTAGTATTACGATATAACGTATAACGTTATGTAGCATTACGATGTAACGTATAACGATATCTAGTATTACGATATAACGGATAACGTTATATGGTAATACGTTCTAACGTATAACGTTGTATAGTATTACGTTATAACGTATAACGTTATGTAGTGTTACGTTATAACATATAACATTATATAGTATTACGATATAACGGATAACGTTATGTAGCATTACGATACAGCATGTAACGATATGTAATAATACGTTATAACGTATAACGTTATGTAGCATTACAATATAACGAAAACGATATGTACTGTTACGATATAACGCATAACGTTATGTAGTATTACGATATAACGTATAACGTTATCTAGCATTACGATATAACGTATAACGTTATGTAGTTTTACGATACAGCATGTAACGATATGTAATAATACGTTATAACGTATAACGTTATGTAGCATTACAATATAACGAAAACGATATGTACTGTTACGATATAACGCATAACGTTATGTAGTATTACGATATAACGTATAATGTTATGTAGCATTACGATATAACGTTTAACGATATGTAGCATTGCGATATGACGTATAACGTTATGTAGTTTTACGATATAGCATATAACGATAAATAATAGTACGTTATATCGTATAACGTTATGTAGCAATACGATATAACGTATAACGTTATATAGTATTACGATATAACGGATAACGATATATGGTAATACGTTATAATGTATAACGTTATGTGGTATTACATTATAACGTGTAACGCTATATAGTATTTCGATATAACGTATAACGTTATGTAGCATTACGATATAACGTATAACGATATCTAGTATTACGATATAACGTATAATGTAATGTAGCATTACGATATAACGTATAACGTTATATAGTATTACGATATAACGTATAATGTAATGTAGCATTACGATATAACGTATAACGTTATATGGTATTACGTTATAACGTATAACGTTATATGGTAATACGTTGTAACGTATAACGATATGTAGCATTACGGTATAACGTATAACGTTATGTACTGTTACGATATAACGGATAACGTTATGCAGCATTACGATATAACGAATAACGATAAGTAGCATTACGATATAACGTATAACGCTATGTAGTACTACGTTCCAACGTATAACGTTATGTAGTGTTACTTTATAACGTATAACGTTATGTAGCATTACGATATAACGTATAACGATATGTAGCATTACGATATGACGTATAACGTTATATGGCATTACGATATTACGCATAACGATATGTAGTGTTACGATATAACGTATAACGATATGTAGCATTACAATATGACGTATGGCGTTATATGGTATTACAATATTACGCATAACGATATGTAGTGTTACGATAAAACGTATAACGTTATATAGTATTACGTTATAACGTATAACGTTATGTAGTGTTACCTTATAACGTATAACGTTATATAGTATTACGATATAACGTATAACATTATATGGTAATACGTTATAACGTATAGCGATATGTAGTATTACGATATAACTTATAACGTTATGTACTATTACGACATAACGTATAACGTTATGTAGTATTACGATATAACGTATATCGTTATATAATATTACCTTATATCGTATAAAGCTACGTACTATTACGTTATATCGTATAACGTTATGTAGCATTACGATATAACGTATAACGCTATATAGTATTACGTTATAACGTATAACGTTATGTAGTGTTACGATATAACGTATAACGATATGTGGTATTACAATATAACGTATAACGTTATGTAGTTTTACGATATAGCACATAACGATATGTAATAATACGTTATAACGTTTAACGGTATGTGGTATCACATTATAACGTGTAGCGCTATATAGTATTACGATATAACGTATAACGTTATGTAGCATTACGATATAACGTATAATGATATCTAGTATTACGATATAACGTATAATGTAATGTAGCATAACGATATAACGTATAACGTTATATAGTATTACGTTATAACTTATAACGTTATGTAGTGTTACGTTATAACGTATAACGTTATATAGTGTTACGATATAACGGATAGCGTTATATGGTAATACGTTGTAACGCATAACGATATGTAGCATTACGATATAATGTATAACGATATGTGGTATTACGATATAACGTATAACGTTATATGGTATTACGATATTACGCATAACGATAAGTAGTGTTACGATATAACGTATAACGATATGTAGCATTACGTTATAACGTATAACGTTATGTAGTGTTACGTTATAACGTATAACGATATGTAGCATTACGATATAACGCAAAACGTTATATAGTATTACGTTATAACGTATAACGTTATACGGTAATACGTTATAACGTATAACGATATGTAGTATTACGTTATAACGTATAACGTTATCTAGCATTACGATATAACGTATAACGATATGTAGCATTACGATATGACGTATAACGATATGTAGCATTACGATATGACGTATAGCGTTATAATGTATTACGATATTACGCATGACGATATGTAGTGTTACGATATAACGTATAACGTTATATAGCATTACGATATAACGTATAACGTTATATAGTATTACGTTATAACGAATAACGTTATATAGTATTACGATATAACGGATAACGTTATATGGTAATATATTATAACGTATAAAGGTATGTAGTATTACGATATAACGTATAACGATATGTGGTATTACGATATAACGTATAACGTTATATGGTAATACGTTATAACGTATAACGATATGTAGTATTACGATATAACGTATAACGTTATCTAGCATTACGATATAACGTATAACGTTATGTGGTTTTACGATACAGCATGTAACGATATGTAATAATACGTTATAACGTATAACGTTATGTAGCATTACGATATAACGTATAACGTTATATAATATTACGTTATAACGTATAACGTTATGTAGCATTACGATATAACGTATAACGATATGTAGCATTGCTATATGACGTATAACGTTATGTGGTATTACGATATTACGCATAACGATATGTAGTGTTTCGATATAACGTATAACGATATGTGGCATTACGACTTGACGTATAGCGTTATATGGTATTGCGATATTACGCATAACGATATGTAGTGTTACGATATAACGTATGACGTTTTATAGTATTACTTTATAACGTATAACGTTATGTAGTGTTACGTTATAACGTATAACGTTATATAGTATTACGATATGACGGATAACGTTATACGGTAATACGTTATGACGTATAACGATATGTATCATTACGATATAACGTATAACGTAATATGGTATTACGATATTACGCATAACGATATGAAGTGTTACGATATAACGTATAACGATATGTAGCATTACGATATAACGTATAACGATATGTAGCATTACGTTATAACGTATAACGTTATATAGTATTACGATATAACGGATAACGTTATATGGTAATATATTATAACGTATAAAGGTATGTAGTATTACGATATAACGTATAACGTTATGTAGTTTTACGATATAGCATATAACGATAAATAATAGTACGTTATATCGTATAACGTTATGTAGCATTACGATATAACGTATAACGTTACATAGTATTACGATATAACGGATAACGATATATGGTAATACGTTACAATGTATAACGTTATGTGGTATTACATTATAACGTGTAACGCTATATAGTATTTCGATATAACGTATAACGTTATGTAGCATTACGATATAACGTATAACGATATCTAGTATTACGATATAACGTATAATGTAATGTAGGATTACGATATAACGTATAACGTTATATAGTATTACGATATAACGTATAATGTAATGTAGCATTACGATATAACGTATAACGTTATATGGTATTACGTTATAACGTATAACGTTATATGGTAATACGTTGTAACGTATAACGATATGTAGCATTACGGTATAACGTATAACGTTATGTACTGTTACGATATAACGGATAACGTTATGCAGCATTACGATATAACGAATAATGATATGTAGCATTACGATATAACGTATAACGCTATGTAGTACTACGTTCCAACGTATAACGTTATGTAGTGTTACGTTATAACGTATAACGTTATATAGTATTACGATATAACGTATAACATTATATCGTAATACGTTATAACGTATAGCGATATGTAGTATTACGACATAACTTATAACGTTATGTACTATTACGACATAACGTATAACGTTATGTAGTATTACGATATAACGTATAATGATATCTAGTATTACGATATAACGTATAATGTAATGTAGCATTACGATATAACGTATAACGTTATATAGTATTACGTTATAACGTATAATGTTATGTAGTGTTACGTTATAACGTATAACGTTATGTAGTACTACGTTATAACGTATAACGTTATGTAGCATTACGATATAACGTATAACGCTATATAGTATTACGTTATAACGTATAACGTTATGTAGTGTTACGATATAACGTATAACGATATGTGGTATTACGATATAACGTAAAACGTTATGTAGTTTTACGATATAGCATATAACGATATGTAATAATACGTTATAACGTTTAGCGTTATGTGGTATCACATTATAACGTGTAACGCTATATAGTATTACGATATAACGTATAACGTTATGTAGCATTACGATATAACGTATAATGATATCTAGTATTACGATATAACGTATAATGTAATGTAGCATTACGATATAACGTATAACGTTATATAGTATTACGTTATAACGTATAATGTTATGTAGTGTTACGTTATAACGTATAACGTTATATAGTGTTACGATATAACGGATAACGTTATATGGTAATACGTTGTAACGCATAACGATATGTAGCATTACGATATAATGTATAACGATATGTGGTATTACGATATAACGTATAACATTATACGGTAATACGTTATAACGTATAACGTTATGTAGTGATACGTTATAACGTATAACGTTATGTAGTACTACGTTATAACGTATAACGTTATGTAGCATTACGATATAACGTATAACGATATGTAGCATTACGATATGACGTATAACGATATGTAGCATTACGATATGACGTATAACATTATATGGTATTGCGATACTACGCATAACGATATGTAGTGTTACGATATAACGTTTAACGTTATGTAGCATTACGTTATAGCGTATAACGTTATGTAGTACTACGTTATAACGTATAACGTTATGTAACATTACGATATAACGTATAACGTTATATAGTATTACGTTATAGCGTATAACGTTATGTACTGTTACGACATAAGGTTTAACGTTATGTAGCATTACGTTATAGCGTATAACGTTATGTAGTACTACGTTATAACGTATAACGTTATGTAGCATTACGATATAACGAAAACGATATGTACTGTTGCGATATAACGTATAACGGTATGTAGTATTACGATATAACGTATAACGTTATGTAGTACTACGTTATAACGTATAACGTTATGTAGCATTACGATATAACGTATAACGATATGTAGCATTACGATATGACGTATAACGTTATATGGTATTACGATATTACGCATAACGATATGTAGCATTACGATATGACGTATAGCGTTATATGGTCTTACGATAATACGCATAACGATATGTAGTGTTACGATATAACGTATAACGTTATATAGTATTACGTTATAACGTATAACGTTATGTAGTGTTACGTTATAACGTATAACGATATGTAGCATTACGATATAACGCAAAACGTTATATAGTATTACGTTATAACGTATAACGTTATGTGGTGATACGTTATAGCGTATAACGTTATATAGTATTACGATATAACGGATAACGTTATATGGTAATACGTTATAACGGATAACGATATGTAGTATTACGATATAACTTATAACGTTATGTACTATTACGACATAACGTATAACGTTTAGTAGTATTACGATATAACGTATATCGTTATATAATATTACCATATATCGTATAAAGCTATGTGCTATTACGTTATATCGTATAATGTTATGTAGTACTACGTTATAACGTATAACGTTATGTAGCATTACGATATAACGTATAACGGTATGTGGTATTACGATATAACGTATAACGTTATGTAGTTTTACGATATAGCATATAACGATATGTAGCATTACGATATGACGTATAACGTTATATGGTATTACGTTATTGCGCATAACGATATGTAGTGTTACGATATAACGTATAACGTTATGTAGCATTACGATATAACGTATATCAATATGTAGCATTACGATATGACGTATAACGTTATATGGTATTACGATATTACGCATAACGATACGTAGTGTTACGATATAACGTATAACGATATGTAGCATTACGATATGACGTATAACGTTATATAGTATTACGATATTACGCATAAAGATATGTAGTGTTATGATATAACGTACAACGATATGTAGCATTACGATATGGCATATAACGTTATATGGTATTACGGTATTACGCATAACGATATGTAGTGTTACGATATAACGTATAACGTTATGTAGTTTTACGATACAGCATATAACGATATGTAATAATACGTTATAACGTATAACGTTATGTAGCATTACGATATAACGAAAACGATATGTACTATTACGATATAACGTATAACGATATGTAGTATTACGATATAACGTATAATGATATGTAGCATTACGATATAACGTATAACGTTATATAGTATTACGTTATAATGTATAACGTTATGTAGTACTACGTTATAACGTATAACGTTATGTAGTTTTACG
>NW_025219978.1:782464-784018 GCF_014825855.1 Bombus pyrosoma | reverse complement strand
GTTATATAGTATTACGATATAACGTATAAAGTTATGTAGCATTACGTTTTGACGTATAACGATATGTAGCATTACGTTTCAACGTATAACGATATGTAGTATTGCGATATAACGCATAACGTTGTGTAGTATTACAATATAACATATAACGTTATTTAGCATTACGTTATAACGTATAACGTTATGTAGCATTACGTTACAGCGTATAACGTTATTTGGTTTTACGATATAACATATAACGTAACGTAGCATTACGTTATAACGTATAACGATATATAGTATTTCGCTATAACGTATAACGTTTTGTAGCATTAAGTTATAACGTGTAACGTTATATAGTATTACGTTATAACGTATAACGTTATGTAGTATTACGTTATAACGTATAACGTTATGTAGCACTACGTTATAACGTATAACGTTGTGTAGTTTTTCGATATAACGCATAACGTTATGTAGTATTACGTTTTATCGTATAACGATATGTAGCATTACGATATAACATATAACGTTATGTAGTGTTACGTTATAACGTATAACGTTTTGTAGTATTACGATATAACATATAACGTTATGTAGCATTACGTTATAACATATAACGTTATGTAGAATTACGTTATAACGTATAGCGTTGTACAGTATTACGTTATAACGTATAACGTTATGTAGCATTACGTTATAACGTATAACGTTGTGCAGTTTTACGATATAACGGATAACGTTATGTAGCATTACGTTTTAACGTATAACGATATGTAGTATTACGATATAACGCATAACGTTGTGTAGTATTACAATATAATATATAACGTTTTGTAGCATTAAGTTATAACGTGTAACGTTATATAGTATTACGTTATAACGTATAACGTTATGTAGTATTACGTTATAACGTATAACGTTATGTAGCACTACGTTATAACGTATAACGTTGTGTAGTTTTTCGATATAACGCATAGCGTTATGTAGCATTACGTTTTATCGTATAACGATATGTAGCATTACGATATAACATATAACGTTATGTAGTGTTACGTTATAACGTATAACGTTATGTAGTTTTACGGTTTAACGTATAACGTTATGTAGCATTAGGTTATAACGTACAACGTTATATAGTATTACGTTATAACGTATAACGTTATGTAGCATTACGTTTTGACGTATAACGATATGTAGTATTACGATATAACGTATAACGTTATGTAGCATTACGTTATAACGTATAACGTTGTGTAGTTTTACGATATAACGCATAACGTTATGTAGCATTACGTTATAACTTATAACGTTACTTAGTATTACGTTATAACGTATAACGTTATGTAGCATTACGTTATAATGTATAACGTTGAGTAGTTTTACGATATAACGTATAAAGTTATGTAGCATTACGTTTTGACGTATAACGATATGTAGCATTACGTTTCAACGTATAACGATATGTAGTATTACGATATAACGCATAACGTTGTGTAGTATTACAATATAACATATAACGTTATTTAGCATTACGTTATAACGTATAACGTTATGTAGCATTACGTTATAGCG
>NW_025219978.1:780417-781964 GCF_014825855.1 Bombus pyrosoma | reverse complement strand
CATAACGTTATACGTTATATCGTAATACTACATATCGCTATATGTTATAACGTAATGCTACATAACGTTATACGTTACATCCTAATACCATATAACGTTATACGTTATAACGTATTGCTATATAACGTTATACGTTATAACATATGTCTACATAACGTTATACGTTATAACGTAATGCTACATAACGTTATACGCTATAACGTAACGCTACATGACCTTATACGTTATATCGTAATACTACATATCGCTATATGTTATAACGTAATGCTACATAACGTTATACGTTACATCCTAATACCATATAACGTTATACGTTATAACGTATTGCTATATAACGTTATACGTTATAACATATGTCTACATAACGTTATACGCTATAACGTAATACTACTATACGTTATATCGTAATATGACATAAAGTTATACGTTATAACGTAATACTACGTAACGTTATACGTTATAACGTAATGCTACATAGCGTTATACTTTATAACATATATCTACGTAGCGTTATACGTTATAACGTAATGCTGCATAACGTTATACGTTATATCGTAATACTGCATATCGCTATATGTTATAACGTAATACTACATAACGTTATACGTTATAACGTAATACTACATAACGTTATACGTTACATCCTAATACCATATAACGTTATACGTTATAACGTATTGCTATATAACGTTATACGTTATAACGTAAAGCTACATAACGTTATACGTTACATCGTAATACTACGTATCGCTATATGTTATAACGTAATGCTACAAAATGTTATACGTTACATCCTTATACCATATAACGTTATACGTTATAACGTATTGCTATATAACGTTATACGTTATAACATATGTCTACATAACGTTATACGTTATAACGTAATGCTACATGACCTTATAGGTTATATCGCAATATGACAAAACGTTATACGTTATAACGTAATAGTACATAACGTTATACGTTATAACGTAATACTATATAACGTTATACGTTATAACGTAATGCTACATGACGTTATACGTTATAACGTAATGCTACATAACGTTATACGTTATAACGTAATGCTACATAGCGTTATTCGTTATAACGTAATACTATATAACGTTATACGTTATAACGGAATGCTACCTAACGTTATACGTTATAACATTTATCTACATAACGTTATACGTTACAAGGTAACGTTAAATAACGTTATATCTTATATCGTAATACTACATAACGCCATACGTTATAACATATTCTACATACCGTAATACGTTGTATCGCAACACTATATAACGTTATACGTTACATCGTAATACCATATAACGTTATGCGTTATAACATATATCTACATAGCGTTATACGTTATAACGTAATGCTGCATAACATTATACGTTATATCGTAATACTACATATCGTTATATGTTATAACGTAATACTACATAACGTTATACGTTGTATCGTAACACTATATAACGTTATACGATATAACATATATCTACATAACGTTATACGTTATAACGTAATGCTACATATCGTTATACGTTATATTGTAA
>NW_025219978.1:776831-779917 GCF_014825855.1 Bombus pyrosoma | reverse complement strand
TATGTAGCATAACGGTATAACGTATAACGTTGTGTAGCAGTACGATATAACGTATAACGTTATGTACCATTACGGTAAATCGTATAACGTTATGTAGCATTACAATATGACGTATAACGTTATGTAGTATTACGTTATAACGTATAACGTTATATAGCATTGCGTTATGACGTATAACGTTATATAGCATTACGTTTTATCGTATAACGTTATGTAGCACTATGATATAACGTATAACGTTATATATCATTGCGTTATGACGTATAACGTTATGTAGCATTACAATATAACGTTTAACGTTATGTAGCAGTACGATATAACGTATAACGTTATGTACCATTACGGTAAATCGTATAACGTTATGTAGCATTACAATATGACGTATAACGTTATGTAGTATTACGTTATAACGTATAACGTTATATAGCATTGCGTTATGACGTATAACGTTATATAGCATTACGTTTTAACGTATAACGTTTTGTAGCAATATGATATAACGTATAACGTTATATAGCATTGCGTTATGACGTATAACGTTATATAGTGTTACGTTATAGCGTATAACGTAATGTAGCATTAGGGTATAACGTATAACGTTATGTAGTATTACGTTATAACGTATAACGTTATGTAGCATTACGTTATAACGTATAACGTTGTGTAGTATTACGTTATAACGTATAACGTTATGTATCATAACTGTATAACGTATAACGTTGTGTAGCAGTACGATATTACGTATAACGTTATGTACCATTACTGTATAACGTATAACGTTATGTAGCATTACAATATAACGTATAACGTTATGTAGCAGTACGATATAACGTATAACATTATGTAGCATTACGGTATAACGTATAACGTTATGTAGCATTACGGTATAACGTATAACGTTATGTAGCATTATGATATAACGTATAACGTTATGTAGCATTACGGTATAAAGTATAACGTTATATAGTATTACGTGGTAACGTATAACGTTATGTAGCATTACGGTATAACGTATAACGTTATGTAGCATTACAATATAACGTATAACGTTATGTAGTATTACGTTACAACGTATAACGTTATATAGCATTGCGTTATGACGTATAACCTTATATAGCATTACGTTTTAACGTATAACGTTATGTAGCATTACAATATAACGTATAACGTTATGTAGCAGTACGATATAACGTATAACATTATGTAGCATTACGGTATAACGTATAACGTTATGTAGCATTACGGTATAACGTATAACGTTATGTAGCATTATGGTATAACGTATAACGTTATATAGCATTACGGTATAAAGTATAACGTTATATAGTATTACGTGGTAACGTATAACGTTATGTAGCATTACGGTATAACGTATAACGTTATGTAGCATTATGATATAACGTATAACGTTATATAGCATTACGGTATAAAGTATAACGTTATATAGTATTACGTGGTAACGTATAACGTTATGTTGCATTACGGTATAACGTATAACGTTATGTAGCATTATGATATAACGTATAACGTTATGTAGCATTATGGTATAACGTATAACGTTATATAGCATTACGGTATAAAGTATAACGTTATATAGTATTACGTGGTAACGTATAACGTTATGTAGCATTACAATATAACGTATAACGTTATGTAGTATTACGTTATAACGTATAACGTTATATAGCATCGCGTAATGACGTATATCGTTATATAGCATTGCGTTATAACGTATAACGTTATATAGTATTACGTTATAACGTATAACGTTATGTAGTATTACGGTATAACGAATAACGCTATGTAGCATTACGGTATAACGTATAACGTTATGTAGCACTACGTTATAACGTATAACTTTATATAGTATTACGTTATAACGTATAACGTTATGTAGCATTACAATATAACGTATAACGTTATGTAGTATTACGTTATAACGTATAACGTTATATAGCATCGCGTTATGTCGTATATCGTTATATAGCGTTGCGTTATAACGTATAACGTTATATAGTATTACGTTATAACGTATAACGTTATGTAGTATTACGGTATAACGAATAACGCTATGTAGCATTACGGTATAACGTATAACGTTATTTAGCACTACGTTATAACGTATAACTTTATATAGTATTACGTTATTACGTATAACGTTATGTAGCATTACAATATAACGTATAACGTTATGTAGTATTACGTTATAACGTATAACGTTATATAGCATTGCGTTATGACGTATAACCTTATATAGCATTACGTTTTAACGTATAACGTTATGTAGCATTACAATATAACGTATAACGTTATGTAGCAGTACGATATAACGTATAACATTATGTAGCATTACGGTATAACGTATAACGTTATGTAGCATTACGGTATAACGTATAACGTTATGTAGCATTATGGTATAACGTATAACGTTATGTAGCATTACGTTATAACGTATAACTTTATATAGTACTACGTTATAACGTATAACGTTATGTAGCATTTCAATATAACGTATAACGTTATGTAGTATCACGTTATAACGTATAACGTTATATAGCATCCCGTTATGACGTATATCGTTAAATAGCATTGCGTTATAACGTATAACGTTATATAGTATTACGTTATAACGTATAACGTTATGTAGTATAACGAATAACGCTATGTAGCATTACGGTATAACGTATAACGTTATGTAGCATTACGTTATAACGTATAACTTTATATAGTATTACGTTATTACGTATAACGTTATGTAGCATTACAATATAACGTATAACGTTATGTAGTATTACGTTATAACGTATAACGTTATATAGCATCGCGTTATGTCGTATATCGTTATATAGCGTTGCGTTATAACGTATAACGTTATATAGTATTACGTTATAACGTATAACGTTATGTAGTATTACGGTATAACGAATAACGCTATGTAGCATTACGGTATAACGTATAACGCTATGTAGCACTACGTTATAACGTATAACTTTATATAGTATTACGTTATTACGTATAACGTTATGTAGCATTACAATATAACGTATAACGTTATGTAGTATTACGTTATAACGTATAACGTTATA
>NW_025219978.1:773277-776331 GCF_014825855.1 Bombus pyrosoma | reverse complement strand
TATATCGTAATGATAGATAACCTTATACGTTATATAGTAATACTACATATTGTTATACGTTATAACGTATTACCATATAACGTTATATCGTAATACTATATAGCGTTACACGTTATAATGTAATACCGCATAACGTTATACGTTATAACGTATTATTACATATCGTTATATGCTATATCGTAATAACACATAACGTTATTCGTTATATCGTAATGATAGATAACGTTATACGTTATATCGTAATACTATATAACGTTATACGTTATATCGTAATGCTACATAACGTTAAACGTTATATCGTAACACTACATATCGTTGTGCGTAGTATCGTAACACCATATAACGTTATACGTCATATCGTAATGCTACATACCGTTATATGTTATATCGTAATGCTACATACCGTTATATGTTATATCGTGATGCTACATGACGTTATACGTTATAACGTAACACTACATAACGTTATACGTTGGAACGTATTACTACATAACGTTATACGTTATATCGTAATGCTACATATCGTTAGACGTTATAACGTATTACCATATATCATTATCCGTTATATCGTAATACTGTATAACGTTATACGTTATATCGTAGTTCTACATAACGTTAAACGTTATATCGTAACACTACATATCGTTGTGCGTAGTATCGTAATACCATATAACGTTATCCGTTATATCGTAATACTATATAACGTTATACGTTTTATCGTAATGCTACATAACGTTATACGTTATAACGTACTATTATATATCGTTATATGCTATTTCGTAAAACTACATAACGTTATACGTTATATCGTAATGCTACATAACGTTATACGTTATATCGTAATACTACATATCGTTATACGTTATAACGTATTACCATATAACGTTATACGTTATATCGTAATACCACAGACCGTTATACGTTATTTCGTAATACTACATATCGTTATACGTTATAACGTATTACCATATAACGTTATTCGTTATATCGTAATACTATATAACGTTATACGTTATATCGTAATGCTACATAACGTTATACGTTATAACGTACTATTCTATATCGTTATATGCTATATCGTAAAACTACATAACGTTATACGTTATATCGTAATGCTACATAACGTTACACGTTATATCGTAATACTACATATCGTTATACGTTATAAGGTATTACCATATAACGTTATCCGCTATAACGTAACACTATATAACGTTATACGTTATAACGTTAAACTATATAACGTTATACGTTATATCGTAATGCTACATTACATTATACGTTATACCGTAATACTAGATATCGTGATACGTTACATAGGAACAGTACATATCGTTTTCGTTATATCGTAATGCTACATAACGTTATATGTTATAACGTAGTACTACATAACGTTATACGTTATAACGTACTATTATATATCGTTATATGCTATTTCGTAAAACTACATAACGTTATACGTTATATCGTAATGCTACATAACGTTATACGTTATATCGTAACACTACATATCGTTATACGTTACAACGTATTACCATATAACGTTATACGTTATAACGTATTACCATATAACGTTATACGTTATATCGTAATACCACAGACCGTTATACGTTATATCGTAATACTACATATCGTTATACGTTATAACGTATTACCATATAACGTTATCCGTTATATCGTAATACTATATAACGTTATACGTTATATCGTCATGCTACATAACGTTATGCGTTATAACATACTATTATATATCGTTATATGCTATATCGTAAAACTACATAACGTTATACGTTATATCGTAATGCTACATAACGTTATACGTTATATCGTAATACAACATATCGTTATACGTTATAACGTATTACCATATAACGTTATACGTTATATCGTAATACCACAGACCGTTATACGTTATATCGTAATACTACATATCGTTATACGTTATAACGTATTACCATATAACGTTATCCGTTATATCGTAATACTATATAACGTTATACGTTATATCGTAATGTTACATATCGTTATACGTTATCACGTACTATTATAAATCGTTATATGCTATTTCGTAAAACTACATAACGTTATACGTTATATCGTAATGCTACATAACGTTATAAGTAATATCGTAATACTACATATCGTTATACGTTATAACATATTACCATATAACGTTATCCGTTACATCGTAATACTATATAAAGTTATACGTTATAACGTATCACTATATAACGTTATACGTTATATCGTAATGATACATATCGTTATACGTTATAACGTATTACCATATAACGTTATCCGTTATATCGTAATACTATATAACGTTATACGTTATAACGTAACACCACATAACGTTATACGTTATAACGAAATACTATATAACGTTATACGTTATATCGTAACATTACATATCGTTATGCGTAATATCGTAATACCATATAACGTTATTCGTCATACCGTAATGATACATATGGTTATACGTTATATCGTAATACTAAATAACATTATACGTTGGAACGAGGTAGTACATAACGTTATGCGTTATATCGTAATACTATATAACGTTATACTTTATATCGTAAGGCTGCATATCGTTATACGTTATAACGTATTACCATATAACGTTATCCGTTATATCGTAATACTATATAATGTTATACGTTATAACGTAACACTACATAACGTTATACGTTATATCGTAATACTATATAACGTTATACGTAATATCGTAATGCTACATAGCATTATACGTTATATCGTAATACTACATATTGTTATACGTTATATCGTAACAGTACATATCGTTTTCGTTGTATCGTAATGCTACATAACGTTATACGTTATAAGATAGTACTACATAACGTTATACGTTATGTCGTAATAGTACATAACGTTATAAGTTATATCGTAATACTACATATCGTTATACGTTATAACGTATTACCATATAACGTTATCCGTTATATCGTAATACCACATATCGTTATACGTTATATCGTAATACCACATATCGTTTTCGTTATATCGTAATGCTACATAACGTTATGTGTTATA
>NW_025219978.1:771259-772777 GCF_014825855.1 Bombus pyrosoma | reverse complement strand
TTATGTAGTTTTACGATATAACGTATAGCGATATGTAGTATTACTATATAACGTATCACGTTATATAGTATTACGATATATCGTATAACGATATGTAGTATTACGATATGACGTATAACGTTATGTAGTATTACGATATGATGTATAACGTTTTGTCGCACTACGATATAATGTATAACGTTATGTAGCATTACGTTACTGCGTATAACGTTATGTCGTATTACGATATAAGGTATAACGTTATGTAGCATTACGATATAACGAATAACGTTATGTGGCATTACGGTATAACGTATAACGTTATCTAGCATTACGATATAACGAATAACGTTACGTAGTGTTACGTTATAATGTATAACGGTATGTAGTACTACGTTGCAGCGTATAACGATATGTAGTATTACGATATAACGTATAACGTTATGTAGTATTACGATATAACGTATAACGATATGTAGTATTACGATATAACGTATAACGTTATGTAGTATTACGTTATAGCGTATATCGATATGTAGTGTTACGTTATTACGTATAACGGTATGTAGTACGACGTTACAGCGTATAGCGTTATATAGTAATACGATATAACGTATAACGTTATATAGTATTACGATATAACGTATAACGATATGTACTACTACGATATGACGTACAACGTTATGTAGTTTTACGATATAACGTAGAACGTTATGTAGCAATACGTTACAACGTATAACGTTATGTCGTATTACGATATAACGTAGAACGTTATGTAGCATTACGTTACAGCGTAAACGTTATGACCTATTACGATATAAGGTATAACGGTATGTAGCATTACGATATAACGAAAAGCGTTATGTAGTATCACGATATAACGTATAACGATATGTAGTATTACGATATAACGTATAACGTCATGTAGTATTACGTTAAAAGGTATAACGTTATGTCGTATTACGATATAGTGTATAACGTTATGTACTATTACGACATAACATATAACGTTATGTACTATTACGACATGACGTATAACGTTATATGGTAATACGATATAACGTATAACGATATGTAGTAATACGATATGACCTATAACGTTATGCAGTATTATGATATAACGTATAACGTTATGTAGTATTACGATATATCGTATTACGATATGTAGTATTACGTTATAACGTATAACGTTATGTAGCATTACGATATAACGAATAACGTTATGTGGCATTACGACATAACGTATAACGATATGTAGTATTACGATATGACGTATAACGTTATGTAGCATTACGTTATAGCGTAAACGTTATGTCCTATTACGATATAAGGTATAACGGTATGTAGCATTACGATATAACGAAAAGCGTTATGTGGTATCACGATATAACGTATAACGATATGTAGTATTACGATATAACGTATAACGTCATGTAGTATTACGTTACAACGTAAAACGTTATATAGTATTACGATATAGCGTATAACGTTATGTAGCATTACGATATAACGTATAACGATATGTAGCATTACGATATG
>NW_025219978.1:769253-770759 GCF_014825855.1 Bombus pyrosoma | reverse complement strand
AATATTACATAACGTTATACGATATATCGTATTACTATATAATGATATACGTTATAACCTAATTCCATATGACGTTATACGTTATAACCTAATACTATATTACGTTATACGATATAACGTAATGCTACATAACATTGTACGTCATAACATAATACTACTGAACGTTATACGTTATAACGTATTACCATATAACGATATACGTTATAACGTAATACTACATAACGTTATACATGATAACGTATTACTATATAACGATATGCGTTATGAAATAATACTATAACACGTTATATGTTATAACGTGATGCTACATAACGTTATACGTTATAACGTGATGCTGCATTACGTTGTACGTTATAACGTACTACCATATAACGATATATGTTATAACGTATGACCATATAACGATATACGTTATGACGTTATACTACATAACGTTATACGTTATAACGTAATACTATATAACGTAATACTACATAACGATACACGATATAACGTACTACCATATAACGATATATGTTATAACGTATTACCATATAACGATATACGTTATAACGAAATACTACATAACGGTATGCGTTATAACGTAATACTATATAACGTTAAACGTTACAACGTAATACTATATTACGTTATACGATATAACGTAATGCTACATAACATTGTACGTCATAACATAATACTACTGAACGTTATACGTTATAACGTATTACCATATAACGATATAGGTTATAACGTAATACTACATAACGTTATACATGATAACGTATTACTATTTAACGATATACCTTATAAAATAATACTATATCACGTTATATGTCATAACGTGATGCTACATAACGTTATATGTTATAACGTAATACTACTGAACGTTATACGTTATAACGTATTACCATATAACGATATACGTTATAGCGAATTACAACATGGCGGTATACGTTATAACGTAATACTTTATAACGTTAAACGTTACAACGTAATACTATATTACATTATACGATACAACGTATTACCATATAACAATATGCGCTATAACGTAGTACTACATAACGTTATACGATGTAACGTATTATTACATAACGTTATACGTTATATCGTATTACTATATAACGATATACGTTATAACGTATTACCATATAACGATATACGTTATTACGAAATCCTACATGACGGTATACGTTATAACGTAATACTATATAACGTTAAACGTTACAACGTAATAGTATATCACGTTATACGTTATAACGTATCACCATATAACGATATACGCTATAACGTAATACTACATAACGTTATACGATGTAACGTAATATTACATAACGTTATACGATATATCGTATTACTATATAACGATATACGTTATAACCTAATTCTATATGACGTTATACGTTATAACCTAATACTATATTACGTTATACGATATAACGTAATGCTACATAACATTATGCGTTATAACATAATACTACTGAACGTTATACCTTATAACGTACTACCATTTAACGATATACG
>NW_025219978.1:767614-768753 GCF_014825855.1 Bombus pyrosoma | reverse complement strand
TTATAACGTATAACGTTATATGGTATTAGGATGTAACGTATAACGTTATGTAGCATTACGTTATAACATATAGCGATATGCAGTATTACGATATAACGCATAACGTTACGTAGCATTACGTTATAACGTATAACGTTACGTAGTATTACGTTATAACGTATAACATTATGTAGTATTACGTTATAACGTATAACGTTATGTCATATTACGATATAACGCATAACGTCATGTAGTATTACGTTATAGCGTGTAACGTTATGTAGCATTACGTTATAACGTATAACGTTATGTAGACATATGTTACAACGTATAACGCTATATAGTATTACGTTATAACGTATAACGATATGTAGCATTACGTTATAACTTATAACGTTATGTAGATACATGTTATAACGTATAACGTTATATAGTGTTACGATACAACGTATAACGTTATGTAGTATTACTTTGGAACATATAACGATATGTAGTCTTACGATATAACGTAAAACGTTATGTAGTATTACGTTATAACGTATAACGTTATGTAGTATTACGTTTTAACGTATAACATTATGTCATATTACGATATAACGTATAACGTCATGTAGTATTACGTTATAGCGTATAACGTTATGTAGCATTGCGTTATAACGTATAACGTTTTGTAGTTATATGTTATAACGTATAACGTTATGTATCATTACGCTATAACGTATAACGGTATGTAGATATATATTATAACGTATAACGTTATGTAGCATTACGTTATGTAGATATATGTTATAACGTATAACGTTATATAGCTTTACGATACAACGTATAACGTTATGTAGTATTACGTTATAACATATAACGATATGTAGTATTACGATATAACGTATAATGTTATGTAGCATTACGTTATAACGTATAACGTTATGTAGATGTATGTTATAACGTATAACGTTATGTATAATTGCATTTAAACGTATAACGTTATGTAGATATATGTTATAACGTAAAACGTTATGTAGCATTACGTTATAACGTATAACGTTATGTAGATATATGTTATAACGTATAACGTTATGTATCATTACGCTATAACGTATAACGTTATGTAGATATATGTTATAACGTATGGCGATACGTAGTATTACGATATAACATATAAC
>NW_025219978.1:765996-767114 GCF_014825855.1 Bombus pyrosoma | reverse complement strand
ACGTAATGCTACATACCGTTATACGTTACATCCTAATACCATATAACGTTATACGTTATAACGTAATACTATATAACGTTATACGTTATAACGTAATGCTACATAATGTTATACGTTATAACATATACCTACATAACTTTATACGTTATAACGTAACGTTAAATAACGTTATACGTTATAACGTAATACTATATAACGTTATACGTTATAACGTAATGCTACATAACGTTATACGTTATAACATATATCTACATAACGTTATACGTTATAACGTAATGCTACATGACGTTATATGTTCTATCGTAATACTACATAACGCCATACCTTATAACATATACCTACATTGCGTTGTACGTTATAACGTAATGCTACATAACGTTATGTGTTATAACGTAATACTACATAACGTTATACGTTGTTTCGTAACACTATATAACGTTATACGTTATAACATATATCTACGTAACGTTATACGTTATAACATAATGTTAAACAACGTTATATGTTATATCGTAATACTCCATAACGTCATACGATATAACACATATCTACATAACGTTATACGTTATAACGTAATGCTACATACCGTTATACGTTTTAACGTAATGCTACATAACGTCATACGTTATATAGTTATACTACATAACGCCATACGTTATAACATATATCTACATAACGTTATACGTTATAACGTAATGCTAGAAAACGTTATACGCTATAACGTAATACTACATGACGTTATACGTTATATCGTTATATGACATAACGTTATACGTTATAACGTAATACTACAAAACGTTATACGTTATAACGGAATACTACATAACGTTATCCGTTATATCGTAATACCATATAACGTTATACGTTATAACGTAATACTATATAACGTTATACGTTATAACGTAATGCTACATAACGTTATGTGTTATAACGTAATACTACATAACGTTATACGTTGTTTCGTAACACTATATAACGTTATACGTTATAACATATATCTACGTAACGTTATATGTTATAACGTAATGTTAAATAACGTTATACGTTATGTCGTAATACTACATAACGCCATACGTTATAACATATATCTACATAACGTTATACGTTATAACGTAATG
>NW_025219978.1:763994-765496 GCF_014825855.1 Bombus pyrosoma | reverse complement strand
ACGTTATAACGTAATGCTATATAACGTTATACGTTATAAGCTAATAGTATATAGCGTCAAACGTTATAATGTAATACTATATAACGTAATACGTTATATCGTCATACCACATACCGTTATACCTTATAATGTAATGCCATATAACGTTATACGTTATAACGTAATGCTATATAACGTTATACGTTATAACGTAATACTACATGAAGTAATACGATATGTCGTAATACCACATGACGTTATACGTTATAACGTTATACCATATAACGTTATAAGTTATAAGCTAATAGTATATAGCGTCATATGTTATAATGTAATACTATATAACGTTATACGTTATAAGCTAATAGCATATCTCGTTATACGTTATTTTGTAACACTACATAACGTAATATGTTATATCGTAATAACACATAACGATATACGTTATAACGTAATGCTATATAACGTTATACGCTATAACGTAATACTACATAACGTTATACGTTATACGCTAATAGTATATAACGTTACACGTTATAATGTAATACTACAAAACGTAATACGTTATATCGTAATACCACATAACGTTATACGTTATAAGCTAATAGTATATAACGTTATACGATATAATGTAATACTACATAACGCAATATGTTATATCGTAATAACACATAACGTTATACGTTATAACGCAATGCTTCATGACGTAATACGTTATAAGCTAATAGTATATAACGTTATACGTTATAATGTAGTACTACATAACGTAATACGTTATATCGTAATACCACATACCGTTATACGTTATAATGTAATGCAATATAACGTTATACGTTATAAGCTAATAGTATATAACGTTATACGATATAATGTAATACTACATAACGTAATATGTTATATCGTAATAACACATAACGTTATACGTTATAACGCAATGCTTCATAACATTATTCGTTATAAGCTAATAGTATATAACGTTATACGTTATAATGTAATACTACATAACGTAATACGTTATATTGTAATACCACATAACGTTATACGTTATAACGTAATGCTATACAACGTTATACGTTTTAAGCTAATAGTATATAGCGTCAAACGTTATAATGTAATACTATATAACGTAATACGTTATATCGTCTTACCACATACCGTTATACCTTATAATGTAATGCTATTTAACGTTATACGTTATAACGTAATGCTATATAACGTTATACGTTATAACGTAATGCTACATAACGTTATACGTTATATGCTAATAGTATATAACGTTATACGTTATAATGTAATGCTACATAACGTAATACGTTATATCGTAATACCACATAACGTTATACGTTATAACGTAATGCTATATAACGTTATACGCTATAACGTAATACTACATAACGTTATACGTTATAAGCTAATAGTACATAACGTTATACGTTATAATGTAATACTACACAACGTAATACGTTATATCGTAATACCACATACCGTTATACGTTATAATGTAATGCTATATAACGTTATAC
>NW_025219978.1:762001-763494 GCF_014825855.1 Bombus pyrosoma | reverse complement strand
TAATGATACATAACGTTATACGTTATATCGTAATGCTACATATCGTTATACGTTATATCGTAATGCTACATAACGTTATTCGTTATATCGTAATGCCACATAACGTTACACGTTATATCGTAATACTACATAACGTTATACGTTATAACGTAATATTAAATAACGTTATCCGTTATATCGTAATACTACATAATGTTATTCGTTATAACGTAATATTACATAACGGTATACGTTATATCGTAATACTACATAACGTTATTCGTTATATCCTAGTGCTATATATCGTTATACGTTATATCGTAATGCTACATAACGTTATAAGTTATATCGTAATACCACATAACGTTATACGTTATATCGTAATGCTACATAACGTTATACGTTATATCGTAATGATACATAACGTTATACGTGATATCGTAATGCTACATATCGTTATACGTCATATCGTAATACTACATAGCGTTATACGTCATATCATAATGCTACATAACGTTATACGTTATATCGTAATGCTACATAAGGTAATAGGTTATGACGTAATATTACATAACGTTATACGTTGTATCGTAATACAACATAACGTTATACGTTATAACGTAGTGCTATATAACGTTATATGTTATATCGTAATACTACATTACGTTATACGTTATATCGTAATGGTACACAACGTTATACGTTATATCGTAATGATACATAACGTTATACGTTACATCATAATGCTACACAACGTTATACGTTATATCGTAGTGCTACATAAGGTTATACGTTATAACGTAATATTACATAACGGTATACGTTATATCGTAGTACTATATAATGTTATACGTCATGACGTATTACTACATAACGTTATACGCTATAACGTAGTGCTATATAACGTTATATGTTATATCGTAACACTACATAACGTTATACGTTATATCGTAATGATACATAACGTTATACGTTATATCGTAATGCTACATACCGTTATACGTTATATCGTAATGCTACATAACGTTATTCGTTATATCGTAAAGCCACATAACGTTACACGTTATATCGTAATACCACATAACGTTATACGTTATAACGTAATATTAAATAACGTTATCCCTTATATCGTAATACTACATAACGTTATTCGTTATATCCTAGTGCTATATATCGTTATACGTTATATCGTAATGCTACATAACGTTATAAGTTATATCGTAATACCACATAACGTTATACATTATATCGTAATGCTACATAACGTTATACGTTATATCGTAATGATACATAACGTTATACGTGATATCGTAAAGCTACATATCGTTATACGTCATATCGTAATACTACATAGCGTTATACGTCATAGCGTATTACTACATAACGTTATACGTTATATCGTAATGATACATAACGTTATACGTTATATCGTAATGCTACATAACGTTATACGTTATATCGTAATACTAAATAACGTTATACGTTATATAGTAATGCTACATATCGTTATACGT
>NW_025219978.1:760009-761501 GCF_014825855.1 Bombus pyrosoma | reverse complement strand
CGTAGTACTACATAACGTTATACGTTATACCGCAACACTACATAACGTTATACGTTATATCGTAATACTATATAACGTTATACGCTATATCGTAATACTATATAACGTAATACGTTGTAATGTAGTACTACATAACGTTATATGTTACAAGGTATTACCATATAACGTTATACGTTATAATGTAATACTACATAACGTTATACGTTATAACGTAGTATTACATAACGTTATACCTTATAACGTAAAACTACAAAACGTTATACGTTATAACGTATTACCATATAATGTTATACGTTGTAACGTCATACTACATAACGATATACGTTATAACGTGATAGTACATAACGTTATACGTTATAACGTAGTACTACATAACGTTATACCTTATAACGTAATACTACACGACGTTACACGTTATAACATATTATCATAAAATGTTGTACGTTGTAACGTAGTACTTCATAACGTTATACGTTATACCGCAATACTACATAACGTTATACGTTATATCGTAATACTATATAACGTTATACGCTATATCGTAATACTATATAACGTAATACGTTGTAATGTAGTACTACATAACGTTATATGTTACAACGTATTACCATATAACGTTATACGTTATAGCGTATTACATTATAACGTTATACGTTATAACGTATTACAATATAATGTTATTCGTTGTAACGACAAACTACATAACGTTATACGTTATATCATAATACCACATAACGTTATACGTTATATTGCAATACTATATAACGTAATACGTTGTAATGTAATACTACATAACCTTATATGTTACAACGTATTACCATATAACGTTATACGTTATAACGTAATACTACATAACGTTATACGTTATAACGCAATACTACATATTGTTATAAGTTATAACATGATACGACATATCGTTATAGGTTATATCGTAATACCACATGACATTATACGGTGTAACGCATTACCATATAACGTTATACGTTATATCGTATTACAATATAACGTTATACGTTATAAAGTAGTACTTCATAACGTTATACGTTATATCGTAATACTGTATAACGTAATACGTTATAACGCCGTACTACTTAATGTTATACCTTATAAAGTAACACTACACGACGTTATACGTTACAACGTATTACCATATAATGTTATACGTTATAGCGTAACTGTACATAATGTTATACGTTATATCGTAATACCACATAACGTTAATCGGTATATCGTAATACTATATAACGTAATACGTTGTAACGTAGTACTACATATTGTTATAAGTTATAACATATGTTACGTATTTACTTGTTTGGTTTTTTTGTTAATTTGAACGAAAAGAATAACGAACGATAGTAGTTGAAATATAAATTTAAACTTCCGATTAATACGGTAGTTGCTGCCACCAGAAATAGTCTAAGGACTATTTCGAAGATAAAATTTTCTTTTATTTTAATTTTTTACTTAGTATTAAAAGAATTGCTGTGCTACA
>NW_025219978.1:758024-759509 GCF_014825855.1 Bombus pyrosoma | reverse complement strand
TGCTACATAACGTTATACGTTATACTGTAATGCTATATAACGTTATACGTTATATCATAGTGCTACATAACGTTATAAGTTATACCGTAATGCTACATATCGTTATACGTTATACCGTAATGCTACGTAACGTTATACGTTATAACGTAATGCTACGTAACGTTATACGTTATAACGTAATGCTATATAACGTTATACGATATATCATAGTGCTATATAACGTTATACGTTATAACGTAATACTACATAACGTTATACTTTATAACGTAATACTATATAACGTTATACGTTTCAACGTAATACTACATAACGTTATACGTTATAACGTAATACTATATAACGTTATACGTTATAACGTATTGCTACATAACATTATACGTTATAGTGTAGTGCTATATAACGTTATACGTCATATGGTAATGCTACATAACGTTATACGTTATAACGTAATACTACATAACGTTATACGTTATACCGTATTGCTACATAACATTATACGTTATAACGTAATGCTATATAACGTTATACGTCATATGGTAATACTACATAACGTTTTACGTTATAACGTAATACTACATAACGTTATACGTTATATTGTAATGCTACATAACGTTATACGATACAACGCAATAATACATAACGTTATACGTTATAACGTAATACTACATAACGTTATACGTTATAACGTAATACTATATAACGTTATACGTTATAACGTAATGCTATATAACGTTATACGTTATATCATAGTGCTACATAACGTTATACGTTATAACGTAATACTACATAACGTTATACGTTATAACGTAATACGATATAACGTTATACGTTATAACTTAATGCTATATAACTTTATAAGATATATCATAGTGCTACATAACGCTATACGTTATAACGTAATACTACATAAAGTTATACGTTATACCGTATTGCTACATAACATTATACGTTATAATGTAGTGCTATATAACGTTATACGTCATATGGTAATGCTACATAACGTTATACGTTATAACGTAATACTACATAACGTTATACGCTGTAGCGTGACACTATATAACGTTATACGTCATAACGCTATGCTACATAACGTTATACGATACAACGCATTAATACATAACGTTATGCGTTATACCCTAATGCTACATAACGTTATACGTTATACCGTAATGCTACGTAACGTTATACGTTATACCGTAATGCTACGTAACGTTATACGTTATAACGTAATGCTATATAACGTTATACGTCATATGGTAATGCTACATAACGTTATACGTTATAATGTAATACTATATAACGTTATACGTTATAACGTAATGCTACATAACGTTATACGCTCTACCGTATTGCTACATATCATTATACGTTATAACGTAATGCTATATAACGTCATACGTTATATCGTAATGCTACATAACGTTATACGTTATAACGTAATACTATATATCGTTATACGTTATAACGTAATGCTGTATAACGTTA
>NW_025219978.1:753812-757524 GCF_014825855.1 Bombus pyrosoma | reverse complement strand
TTATGTATTATTACGTTATAACGTATATCGTTATACAGTAGTACGTTATAACGAACAACGTTCAGTAGTATTTCGTTATAACGTATAACATTATGTATTATTACGTTATAGCGTATATCGTTGTATAGTAATGCGTTATAACGAATAACGTTATGTAGTATTACGTTACATCGTATAACGTTATGTAGTATTTCGTTATGACGTACAACGTTATGTAGTATTACTTTATAACGTATATCGTTATATAGTAGTACGTTATAATGAAAAACGTTCAGTAGTATGACGTTATAACGTATAACGTTATGTAGTATTACGTTATAACGTATATCGTTATATGGTAATACGTTATACCGTATAACCTTATACATTATTACGTTATGACGCATATCGTTATATGGTAATACGTTATAACGTATATCGCTATATGGTAGTACATTATAACGTGTAACGTTCAGTAGTGATACGTTATAACATATAACGTTATGTATTATTATGTTATAACGTATAGCGTTATGTAGTACTAAGTTATATAGTATTGCTATATAACGTAAAACGTTATATAGTAATACGATATATAGTAATACGCTATAACGTATATCGTTATATGGTAATACGTTATAACGAATAACGTTCAGTAGTAGTTCGTTACAACGTACATCGTTATATACTAGTACGTTATGATGTATAACGTTCAGTAGTATTTCGTTATAACGTATAACATTATGTATTATTACGTTATAACGTATATCGTTTTATGGTAATACGTTATAACGTATAACATTATGTAATATTACGTTATAATGTATATCGTTATATGCTAATACGATATAACGTATATCGTTTTATGGTAATACGTTATAACCTATATCGTAATATGGTAGTACGTTATAACGTATAACGTTCAGTAGTAGTTCGTTACAACGTATATCGTTATATAGTAGTACGTTATGATGTATAACGTTCAGTAGTATTTAGTTATAACGTATAACATTATTTATTATTACGTTATAACGTATACCGTTTTATGGCAATACGTTATAACGTATAACACTATGTAATATTACCTTATAACGTATATCGTTATATGGTAATACGTTATAACGTATATCGTTATGTAGTATTACGTTACATCGTATAACGTGATGTAGTATTACGTTATAACGTACAACGTTATGTAGTATTGCTTCATAACGTATATCGTTATATAGTAGTACGTTATAACGAACAACGTTCAGTAGTATTACGTTATAACGTATATCGTTGTATAGTAATGCGTTATAACGAATTACGTTATGTAGTATTACGTTACATCGTATAACGTTATGTAGTATTACGTTATAACGTACAACGTTATGTAGTATTACTTTATAACGTATATCGTCGTATAGTAGTACGTTATAACGAACAACGTTCAGTTGTATTACGTTATAACGTATAACGTTCAGTAGTAGTTCGTTACAACGTACATCGTTATATAGTAGTACGTTATGATGTATAACGTTCAGTAGTATTTGGTTATAACTTATAACATTATTTATTATTACGCTATGACGTATATCGTTTTATGGTAATACGTTATAACGTATAACCTTATGTAATATTTTGTTATAACGTATATCGTTATATGGTAATACGTTAAAACGTATGTCGTTATATGGTAATACGTTAAAACGTATGTCGTTATATGGTAATGCGTTACAACGTATACCGTTATATAGTATTACGTTATAACGTATATCGTTGTATAGTAATGCGTTATTACGAATTACGTTATGTAGTATTACGTTACATCGTATAACGTTATGTAGTATTACGTTATAACGTACAACGTTATGTAGTATTACTTTATAACGTATATCGTCGTATAGTAGTACGTTATAACGAACAACGTTCAGTTGTATTACGTTATAACGTATAACGTTCAGTAGTAGTTCGTCACAACGTACATCGTTATATAGTAGTACGTTATGATGTATAACGTTCAGTAGTATTTGGTTATAACTTATAACATTATGTATTATTACGTTATAACGTATATCGTTTTATGGTAATTCGTTATAACGTATATCCTTATGTAATATAACGTTATAACGAATATCGTTATATGGTAGTACGTTAAAACGCATAACGTTCAGTAGTATTACGTTATAACGTATAACTTTATATCCTATTATGTTATAACGTATATAGTTATATAGTAATACGTTACGACGCATAACGTTATATAGTATTACGTTACAACGTATAACGTTATACAGCATTACGTTATAACGTATATCGTTATTCAGTAATACGTTATAACGAAAAACGTTCAGTAGTATGACGTTATAACGTATAACGTTATGTATTATTACGTTATAACGTACATCGCTATATGGTAATACGTTATAACGTATATGGTTATATGAAAGATACGTCATAACGTGAAATGTTATGTAGTATTACGTTACATCGTATAACGTTATGTAGTATTTCATTATAAGGTATACCATTATGTATTATTACGTTATAACGTATATCGTTGTATAGTAATGCGTTATAACGAATAACGTTATGTAGTATTACGTTACATCGTATAACATTATGTAGTATTACGTTATAACGTACAATGTTATGTAGTATTACTTTATAACATATAACATTATGTATTATTACGTTATAACGTATATCGTTATATAGTAATGCGTTATAACGAATAACGTTATGTAGTATTACGTTACATCGTATAACATTATGTAGTATTACGTTATAACGTATATCGTTTTACGGTAATACGTTATAACGTATAACATGATGTAATATTACGTTATAATGTATATCGTTATATGCTAATACGATATTACGTATATCGTTTTATGGTAATAAGTTATAACGCATATCGTAATATGGTAGTACGTTATAACGTATAACGTTCGGAAGTAGTTCGTTACAACGTATATCGTTATATACTCAGTACGTTATGATGTATAACGCTCAGTAGTATTTCGTTATAACGTATAACATTATTTATTATTACGTTATAACGTATACCGTTTTATGGCAATACGTTATAACGTATAACACTATGTAATATTACCTTATAACGTATATCGTTATATAGTAGTACGTTATAACGAACAACGTCCAGTAGTATTTCGTTATAACGTATAACGTTATGTATTATTACGTTATAACGTACATCGCTATATGGTAATACGTTATATCTTATATCGTTTTATGAAAGATACGTTATAACGTGAAATGTTATATAGTATTACGTTATAACGTATAACATTATGTATTATTACGTTATAGCGTATATCGTTGTATAGTAATGCGTTATAACGAATAACGTTATGTAGCATTACGTTACATCGTATAACGTTATGTAGTATTTCGTTATAACGTACAACGTTATGTAGTATTACTTTATAACGTATATCGTCGTATAGTAGTACGTTATAACGAACAACGTTCAGTTGTATTACGTTATAACGTATAACGTTCTGTAGTATTTCGTTACAACGTACATCGTTATATAGTAGTACGTTATGATGTATAACGTTCAGTAGTATTTCGTTATAACGTATAACATTATTTATTATTACGTTATAACGTATAACCTTATGTAATATTTTGTTATAACGTATATCGTTATATGGTAATACGTTAAAACGTATGTCGTTATATGGTAATACGTTAAAACGTATGTCGTTATATGGTAATACGTTAA
>NW_025219978.1:747389-753312 GCF_014825855.1 Bombus pyrosoma | reverse complement strand
TACGACATAACGTATAACGTTATGTAGTATTACGATATAACGTATAACGTTATGTAGTTTTACGATATAGCATATAACGATATGTAATAATACGTTATAACGTTTAACGTTATGTGGTATTACATTATAACGTGTAACGCTATATAGTATTACGATGTAACGTATAACGATATGTAGCATTACGATATAACGTATAACGTTATGTAGTACTGAGTTCCAAAGTATAACGTTATTTAGTATTACGATATAACGCATAACGATATGTAGTATTACGATATAACGTATAACGATATGTAGTATTACGATATAACGGATAACAATATATGGTAATACGTTATAACGTCTAACGATATGTAGTATTACAATATAACGTATAATGTAATGTAGCATTACGATATAACGTATAACGTTATATAGTATTACGTTATAACGTAAAACGTTATGTACTGTTACGTTATAACGTATAACGTTATATAGTACTACGATATGACGGATAACGTTATATGGTAATACTTTATAACGTATAACGATATGTAGTATTACGATATAACGTATAACGATATGTGGTACTACGATATAACGTATAACGTTATATGGTAATACGTTATAACGTATAACGATATGTAGTATTACGATATGACGTATAACGTTATCTAGCATTACGATATAACGTATAACGTTATGTAGTTTTACGATACAGCATATAACGATATGTAATAATACGTTATAACGTATGACGTTATATAGTATTACGTTATAACGTATAACGTTATGTAGTACTACGTTCCAACGTATAACGTTATGTAGTGTTACGTTATAACGTATAACGTTATGTAGCATTACGATATAACGTATAACGTTATATAGTATTACGTTATAACGTATAACGTTATGTAGTACTACGTTCCAACGTATAACGTTATGTAGTGTTACGATATAACGTTTAACGTTATGTAGCATTACGTTATAGCGTATAACGTTATGTAGTGTTACTTTATAACGTATAACGTTATATAGTATTACGATGTAACGTATAACGTTATATGGTAATACGTTATAACGTAGAACGATATGTAGCATTACGATATAACGTATAACGTTATATAGTATAACGTTATATAGTATTACGTTATAACGTATAACGTTATATAGTATTACCATATAATGGATAACGTTATATGGTAATACGTTATAACGTATAACGATATGTAGTATTACGATATAACGTATAACAATATGTGGTATTACGATATAACGTATAACGTTATATGGTAATACGGTATAACGTATAACGATATGTAGCATTACGATATAACGTATCACGTTATATAGTATTACGATATAACGTATAACGGTATGTAGTTTTACGATATAGCATATAACGATATGTAATAATACGTTATAACGTTTAACGTTATGTGGTATTACATTATAACGTGTAACGCTATATAGTATTACGATATAACGTATAACGATATGTAGCATTACGATATAACGTCTAACGGTATGTGGTATTACGATATAACGTATAACGTTATATGGTAATACGGTATAACGTATAACGATATGTAGCATTACGATATAACCGATAACGTTATGCAGCATGACGATATAACGAAAACGATATGTACTGTTACGATATAACGGATAACGTTATGTAGCACTACAATATGACGTATAACGTTATGTAGCATTACGATATAACGTATAACGTTATGTAGTACTAAGTTCCAAAGTATAACGTTATTTAGTTTTACGATATAACGTATAACGATATGTAGTATTACGATATAACGTATAACGATATGTGGTATTACGATATAACGTATAACGTTATATGGTAATACGTTATAACGTATAACGATATGCACTATTACGACATAACGTATAACGTTATGTAGTATTACGATATAACGGATAACGATATATGGTAATACGTTATTACGAATAACGATATGCAGTATTACGATATAACGTATAACGTTATATATTATTACGATATAACATATAACGTTATGTACTATTACGACATAACGTATAACGTTATGTAGTATTACGATATAACGGATAACGATATATGGTAATACGTTATTACGAATAACGATATGTAGTATTACGATATAACATATAACGATATGTGGTATTACGATATAACGTATAACGATATATGGCAATACGTTATAACGTATAACGATAAGTAGTATTACGATATAACGTATAACGTTATATAGTATTACGATATAACGGATAACGATATATGGTAATACGTTATAACGTCTAACGATATGTAGTATTACGATATAACGTATAACGATATGTAGTATTACGATATAACGGATAACGATATATGGTAATACGTTATAACGTCTAACGATATGTAGTATTACGATATAACGTATAACGATATGTGGTATTACGATATAACGGATAACGATATATGGCAATACGTTATAACGTATAACGTTATCTAGCATTACGATATAACGTATAACGTTATGTAGTTTTGCGATATAGCATACAACGATATATAATAGTACGTTATAACGTATAACGTTATGTAGCATTACGATATAACTTATAACGTTATATAGTATTACGATATAACGGATAACGATATATGGTAATACGTTATAACGTCTAACGATATGTAGTATTACGATATAACGTATAACAATATGTGGTATCACGATATAACGTATAACGTTATATGGTAATACGTTATAACGTATAACGACATGAAGTATTACGACATTACGTATAACGTTATCTATCATTACGATATAACGTATAACGTTATGTAGCTTTACGATATAGCATATAACGATATGTAATAATACGTTATAACGTATAACGTTATGTGGTATTACCTTATAACGTGTAACGCTATGTAGTATTAGGATATAACGTATAACGATATGTAGCATTGCGATATAACGTATAACGATATCTAGTATTACGATATAACGCATAATGTAATGTAGCATTACGATATAACGTATAACGTTATATAGTATTACGTTATAACGTATAACATTATGTAGTGTTACGTTATAACGTATAACGATATATAGTACTACGATATGACGGATAACGTTATATGGTAATACGTTATAACGTATAACGATATGTAGTATTACGATATAACGTATAACGATATCTATCATTACGATATAACGTATAACGTTATATTGTAATACGTTATAACGTATAACGATATGTAGTGTTACGTTATAACGTATAACGTTATGTAGCATTACGATATAACGTATAACGTTATATAGTATTACCTTATAACGTATAACGTTATGTAGTACAACGTTCCAACGTATAACGTTATGTAGTGTTACGATATAACGTTTCACGTTATGTAGCATTACGTTATAGCGTATAACGTTATATGGTAATACGTTATAACGTATAACGATATGTACTATTACGACATAACGTGTAACGTTATGTAGAATTTGGTCATAACGTGTAACGTTATGTAGCATTACGATATAACGTATAACGATATGTAGTATGACGATATAACGTATAACGTTATATGGTAATACGTTATTACGAATAACGATATGCAGTATTACGATATAACGTATAACGGTATATATTATTACGATATAACTTATAACGTTATGTACTATTACGACATAACGTATAACGTTATGTAGTACTGAGTTCCAAAGTATAACGTTATTTAGTATTACGATATAACGCATAACGATATGTAGTATTACGATATAACGTATAACGATATGTGGTATTACGATATAACGTATAACGTTATATATTATTACGATATAACTTATAACGTTATGTACTATTACGACATAACGTATAACGTTATCTAGTATTACGATATAACGGATAACGATATATGGTAATACGTTATAACGTCTAACGATATGTAGTATTACGATATAACGTATAACGATATGTGGTATTACGATATAACGTATAACGTTATATGGTAATACGTTATAACGTATGACGATAAGTAGTATTACGACATAACGTATAACGTTATCTAGCATTAAGATATAACGTATAACATTATATTGTATTACGATATAACGTATAATGTAATGTAGCATTACGATATAACGTATAACGTAATATAGTAATACGTTATAACGTATAACGTTTTGTATTGTTACGATTTAACGTATAACGTTATATAGTACTACGTTATAACGTATAACGTTATGTAGCGTTACGATATAACGTATAACGTTATATAGTATTACGATATAACGGATAACGATATATGGTAATACGTTATAACGTATAACGCTATGTAGTGTTACGTTATAACGTATAACGTTATGCAGTGTTACGTTATAACGTATAACGTTATGTAGTGTTACGATATAACGTATAACGATAAGTGGTATTACGATATAACGTATAACGTTATATAGTAATACCTTATAACGTATATAGTTATGTAGTGTTACGATATAACGTATAACGTTATATGGTAATACGTTATAACGTATAACGTTATATGGTAATACGTTATAACGTATAACGTTATGTAGTGTTACGATATAACGTATAACGTTATATAGTATTCCGTTATAACGTATAATGTAATGTAGCATTACGATATAACGTATAACGTTATATAGTATTACGGTATAACGTATAACGTTATGTAGTGTTACGATATAACGTATAACGATAAGTGGTATTACGATATAACGTATAACGTTATGTAGTTTTACGATATAGCATATAACGATATGTAATAATACGTTATAACGTTTAACGTTATGTGGTATTACATTATAACGTGTAACGCTATGTAGTATTACGATATAAGGTATAACGATATGTAGCATTACGATATAACGTATAACGATATGTGGTATTACGAAATAACGTATAACGTTATATGGTAATACGGTATAACGTATAACGATATGTAGCATTACGATATAACCGATAATGTTATGCAGCATGACGATATAACGAATAACGATAGGTAGCATTGCGATATAACGTATAACGTTATGTAGTACTACGTTCCAACGTATAACGTTATGTAGTGTTACGTTATAACGTATAACGTTATGTAGCATTACGATATAACGTATAACGATATATAGCATTACGTTATAACGTATAACGTTATGTAGTGAAACGTTATAACGTATAACGTTATATACTATTACGATATAATGGATAACGTTATATAGTATTACGTTATAACGTATAACGTTATGTAGTGAAACGTTATAACGTATAACGTAATATACTATTACGATATAATGGATAACGTTATATGGTAATACGTTATAACGTACAACGATATGTAGTATTACGATATAACTTATAACGTTGTGTACTATTACTACATAACGTATAACGTTATGTAGCATTACGATACAGCGAAAACGATATGTACTGGTACGATATAACGTATAACGATATCTAGTATTACGACATAACGTATAATGTAATGTAGCATTACGATATAACGTATATCGTTATATAGTATTACGCTGTAACGTATAATGAAATGTAGTATTACGATATAACGTATAACGATATGTGGTATTACGATATAACGTATAACGTTATGTAGTTCTACGATATAGCATATAACGATATGTAATAATACGTTATAACGTTTAACGTTATGTGGTATTACATTATAACGTGTATCGCTATATAGTATTACGATATAACGTATAACGATATGTAGCATTACGATATAAAGTATAACGATATGTGGTATTACGATATAACGTATAACGTTATATGGTAATACGGTATAACGTATAACGATATGTAGCATTACGATATAACCGATAACGTTATGCAGCATGACGATATAACGAATAACGATAGGTAGCATTACGATATAACGTATAACGTTATGTAGTACTACGTTCCAACGTATAACGTTATGTAGTGT
>NW_025219978.1:745411-746889 GCF_014825855.1 Bombus pyrosoma | reverse complement strand
ATACGTTATAACGTATACTATGTAACGTTAAACGTTATATCGTATTACTACATAACGTTATACGTTATAACGTAATACTATATAACGTTATACGTTATAAACGTATAGCTACATAACGTTAAACGTCATATCGTAATACTACATAACGTTATACGTTATAACGTAATGCTACATAACGATATACCTTATAACGTAATGCCATATAACGTTATACGTTATAACGTAATGCTACATAACGTTATATGTTATATCTTAATACTACATAACGTTATACGTTATAACGTAGTACTATATAACGTTATACGTTATATTGCAACAGTATATAACGTTATACGTTATAACGTAATAGTATATAACGTTATACGTAATAACGTAATGCTACATAACGTTATACCTTACAACGTAATACAATATAACATTATACGTTATAGCGTAATGCTACATAACGTTATACGTTACAGCGTAATACTACATCACGTTATACGTTATATCGTAACAGTATATAACGTTATACGTTATAACGTAATACTATATAACGTTATACGTTATAACATAATGCTACATAACGTTATATGTTATAACGCAATGCTACATAACGTTATACGTTATAACGTAATACTACATAACGTTATATGTTATATCGTAATACTACATAACGTTATACGTTATATCGTAACAGTATATAACGTTATACGTTATAACGTAATGGTATACAACGTTATATGTTATAACGTAATAGTATATAACGTTATACGTAATAATGTAATGCTACATAACGTTATACCTTACAACGTAATACAATATAACATTATACGTTATAGCGTAATGCTACATAACGTTATATGTTATAACGTAGTACTATATAACGTTATACGCTATAACGTAATGCTACATAACGTTATACGTTACAACGTAATACTACATCACGTTATTCGTTTTAACGTAATACTACATATCGTTATACGTTATAACGTAATTCCATATAACGTTAAGCGTTATAACGTAATGCAACATAACGTTATACGTTATATCGTATTACTACATAACGTTATGCGTTATAGCGTATTACCATATAACGTTATACTTTATAACGCAATGCTACATAACGTTATACGTTATAACGTAATACTACATAACGATATAGCTTATAACGTAATACTATATAACGTTATACGTTATAACGTAATGCTACATAATGTTATATGTTATATCTTAATACTACATAACGTTGTACGTTATAACGTAGTACTATATAACGTTATACGTTATATTGCAACACTATATAACGTTATACGTTATAACGTAATAGTATATAACGTTATACGTAATAACGTAATGCTACATAACGTTATACCTTACAACGTAATACAATATAACATTATACGTTATATCGTAACAGTATATAACGTTATACGTTATAACGTAATGCTACATAACGTTACACATTATAACGTAATAGTATATAACGTTATACGTTA
>NW_025219978.1:743443-744911 GCF_014825855.1 Bombus pyrosoma | reverse complement strand
GTTATACGTTATAACGTAATGCTACATAACGTTATAAGTTATAACGTAATACTATATAACGTTTTACGTTATATCATATATATACATAGCGTTATACATTATAACGTAATGCTACATAACGTTATACGTTACATCCTAATACCATATAACGTTATACGATATAACGTAATGCTATATAACGTTATACGTTATAACGTAATGCTACATAACGTTATACGTTATAACATATATCTACATAGCGTTATACGTTATAACGTAAAGCTACATAACGTTATACGTTATATCGTAATACTACATAACGCCATACGTTATAACGTATATCTACATAACGTTATACGTTATAACGTAATGCTACATAACGTTATACGTTATAACATATATCTACATAGCGTTATACGTTATAACGTAATGCTACAAAGCGTTATACGTTATAACATATATCTACATAGCGTTATACGTTATAACGTAATGCTACATAACGTTATACGTTACATCCTAATACCATATAACGTTATACGTTATAACGTAATACTATACATAACGTTGCACGTTATAACATATATCTACATAACGTTATACGTTATAACGTAATGCTACATAACGTTATACGTTATATCGTAATACTACATAACGCAATACGTTATAACATATATCTACATAACGTTATACGTTATATCGTAATACTATATAATGTTATACGTTATATCGTAATACTACATGACGTGATACGTTATAACGTAATACTATCTAACGTTATACGTTATAACGTAATGCTACATAACGTTATATGTTATATCGTAATACTACATATCGTTATATGTTATAACGTAATACTACCTAACGATATACGTTATAACGTAATAATATATAACGATATACGTTATATCGTAATACTACATAACGTGATACGTTATAACGTAATACTATCTAACGTTATACGTTATAACGTAATGCTACATAACGTTATACGTTATATCGTAATACTACATATCGTTATATGTTATAACGTAATACAACCTAACGATATACGTTATAACGTAATACTATATAAAGATATACGTTATAACGTAATGCTACATAACGTTATACGTTGTAACATTTAGCTACATACCGTTATACGTTATAGCGTAATGGTACATAACGTTATACGTTATAACATATATCTACATAACGTTATGCGTTATAACGTAATGCTACATAACGTTATACGTTACATCCTAATACTATATAACGTTATACGTTACATCCTAATACTATATAACGTTATACGTTATAACGTAATTCTATATAACGTTATACGTAATAACGTAATGCTACATAACGTTATACGTTATAACATATATCTACATAGCGTTATACGTTATAACGTAATGCTACATAACGTTATAAGTTATAACGTAATACTATATAACGTTTTACGTTATATCATATATATACATAGCGTTATACATTATAACGTAATGCTACA
>NW_025219978.1:741477-742943 GCF_014825855.1 Bombus pyrosoma | reverse complement strand
TTATACAGCATTACGTTATAAGATATTGTGTTATATAGTATTACGTTATAATGTATTACGTTATATAGTATTACGTTATAATGTATAACGATATATAGAGTTACGTTATATAGTATAACGTCATAGAGTATTACGTTATATAGTTTAACGTTATAACGTATTACGTTATAAGATATTGCGTTATATAGTATTACGTTATAATATATTACGTTATATAGTATTACGTTATAATGTATTGCGTTATATAATATTACGTTATAATCTATTACGTTATATAGTATTGCGTTATATAGTATTGCGTTATAATGTATTACGTTATACAGCATTACGTTATAAAATATTGTGTTATATAGTATTACGTTATAATGTATTGCGTTATAAAGTTTAACGTTATAACGTATAACGTTATGATGTATTACATTATATAGTTGAACGTTATAACGTATTACGTTATAATGTATTACGTTATATAGTATTTCGTTATAATGTATTAAGTTATATAGTTTTAGGTTATATAGTTTAACGTTGTGACGCATTACGTTATAATGTATGACGTTATTTAGTATTGCGTTATACAGTATTGCGTTATAATGTAGTACGTCATATAGCATTACGTTATAAGATATTGCGCTATATAGTATTACGTTATAATGTATTACGTTATATAGAATTACGATATATAGTATTACCTTATAATGTATTAAGTTATATAGTTTTAGGTTATATAGTTTAACGTTGTGACGCATTACGTTATGATGTATTACGTTATTTAGTATTACGTTATAAGATATTGCGTTATATAGTATTACGTTATATAGTATTGCGTTATATAATATTACGTTATATAGTATTGTGTTATACAGTATTGCATTATAATGTATTACGTTATATAGCATTACGTTATAAGATATTGCGTTATATAGTATTACGTTATAATCCATTACGTTATATAGTATTGCGTTATATAATATTACGTTATATAGTATTGTGTTATACAGTATTGCATTATAATGTATTACGTTATATAGCATTACGTTATAAGATATTGCGTTATATAATATTACGTTATAATCTATTACGTTATATAGTATTGCGTTATATAGTATTGCGTTATAATGTATTACGTTATATAGCATTACGTTGTAAGATATTGCGTTATATAGTATTACGTTATAATGTATTGCGATATATAGTTTAACGTTATAAAGTATAACGTTATGATGTATTACGTTATATAGTTTAACGTTATAACGTATTACGTTATAATGTATTACGTTATATAGTATTACGTTATATAGTATAACGTCATATAGTACTACGTTATATAGTTTAGCGTTATAACGTATTACATTATGATGTATTACGTTATATAGTATTACATTGTAATGTATTACGTTATATAATAATACGTTATAATGTATTACGTTATATAGTATTACGTTATATAGTATAACGTCATATAGTAT
>NW_025219978.1:736584-740977 GCF_014825855.1 Bombus pyrosoma | reverse complement strand
TACATCGTAATGACGTATAACGTTATATGGTATTACGATATAGCAATACGTTATGACGTACAACGTTGTATGGTTTTGCGTTATAACGTATAACGGTATATGGTATTACGATGTAACAGATAACGTTATACAGTATTACGTTTAGACGTATAACGTTATATAGTATCGCGTTATGTCGTATACAGTTATATAGTAATACGTTGTAACGTATAACGTTATATGGTATTACGATGTAACATATACCGTTGTGTAGTATTGAGATATAACGTATAACGTTGTATGGTATTACAATATATCATATGACGTTATATAGTATTACGTTATGACGTATAACGTTATATAGTATTACGTTATGACGAATAACGTTATACAGTATTACGATATAACGTATAACGTTATATAGTATTACGATATAACATATAACGTTATATGGTATTACGATATAGCGTATAACGTTATATAGTACTACGGTATTACGTATAACGTTACATGGTATTACGTTATAGCGTATGACGTTATATAGTACTGCTCTATGACGTATAGCGTTACGTGGTATTACGTTATAGCGTATAACGTTATATAGTACTACGTTATAACGTACAACGTTATATGGTATTACGATACAACAAATAGCGTCATTTAGTATTACGATACAACGTATAGCGTTGTACGGTATTACTATATATCATATGACGTTATACAGTGTTACGTTATGACGTATAACGTTATATGGTATTATGTTATAACGTATAATGTTCTATAGCATAAGGACATAACGTATAACGTATAACGTTATATAGTATTACGATATAACGTATAACGTTGTATGGTATTACTATATATCATATGACGTTATGTAGTACTACGTTATGACGTATAACGTTATATAGTATTACGTAATGATGAATAACGTTATACAGTACTACGATATAACGTATAACCTTCTATAGCAATACGATATAACATATAACGTTATATGGTATTATGTTATTACGTTTAGCGTTACGTGGTATTACGTTATATCGTATAACGTTATATGGTATTACGATATAACATGTTACGTTGTATATTATTACGTTATGAATGTATAACTTTATATAGTATTACAATCTAACGTATAACGTTATATGGTAATACGTTATAACGTACAACGTTATATGGTATTACGATATAACATATAACGTTATGTAGTGTTACGATATAACTAATAACGTTGTATGGTATTACTATATATCATATGACGTTATATAGTATTACGATATAAAGTATAACGTTATATAGTACTACGTTATAACGTATAACGATATATGGTATTACGATATAACATATAACGTCATTTAGTATTACGATATCACGTATAACGTTGTATGGTATTACTATATATCATATGACGTTATGTAGTGTTACGTTATGACGTATAACGTTATATGGTATTGTGCTATAACGTATAATGTTCTATAGCATAACGACGTAACGTATAGCGTTATGTAGTATTACGATATAAGGTATAACGTTATATGGTATTACGATATAACGTATAACGTTGTATGGTATTAGGATATAACCTATAACGTTATATGGTATTACTTTATATCATATGACGTTATATAGTACTAGGTTATGACGTATAACGTTATATACTATTACATTATGACGAATAACTTTATACAGTATGACGATATAACGTATAACGTTATATAGTATTACGATATAACATATAACGTTATATGGTGTTACGATATAACGTATAACGTTATATGGTATTAGGATATAACGTATAACGTTATACAGTATTACTATATATCATATGACGTTATATGGTACTACGTTATGACGTATAACGTTATATAGTATTACGTTATGACGAATAACGTTATACAGTATTACGATATAACGTATAACGTTATATAGTATTACGATATAACATATAACGTTATATGGTGTTACGATGTAACGTATAACGTTATATGGTATTGTGATATAACGTATAACGTTATACAGTATTACTATATATCATATGACGTTATATAGTATTACGTTATGACGAATAACGTTATACAGTATTACGATATAACGTATAACGTTATATAGTATTACGATATAACGCGTAACGCTACATGGTATTACGTTATAGGGTATAACGTTATATGGTATTACGATTTGACGTTTAAAGTTGTATAGTACTACATTATGACGTATAACGGTATATGGTATTACGATACAGCAGATAACGTTATACAGTATTACGTTTTGACGTATAAAGTTATATAGTATTACGTTATGACGTATAACGTTATATAGTATTACGATATAACGCGTAACGCTATATGGTATTACGTTATAGCGTATAACGTTATATGGTATTACGATGTGACGTATAACGTTGTATAGTATTACGTTATGACGTATAACGTTATATAGTATTACGATATGACGTATAACGCTATATTGTATTACGTTATAGCGTATAACGTTATATGGTATTACGATATAATATATAACGTTGTATAGTACTACGTTATGAGGTATGAGGTTATTTAGTATTGCGAAATAACGTATCACGCTATATGGTATTACGTTATACCGTATAACGTCATATGGTATTACGATATAACGTATGACGTTATATAGTACTACGTTATGACGTATAACGTTGTATGTTATAACGTTATAGCGTATAACGTTATATGGTATTACGATATAACATGTTACGTTGTATATTATTACGTTATGCATGTATAAGTTTATATACTATTACATTCTAACGTATAACGTTATATGGTATTACGTTATAACATGTTACGTTGTATATTATTACGTTATGAATGTATAATGTTATATATTATTACATTCTAACGTATAACGTTATATAGTATTACGTTATGACGTATAACGTTGTCTAGCATTATAATATAACGTATAACGTTATATTGTATTACGATGTAACGTATCACGCCGTATGGTATTACGTTATAGTGTATAACGTCATATGGTATTACGATATGACGTATAACGCCATATAGTACTACGTAATGACGTATAACGTTACATGGTATCACGTTATAGCGTATAACGTTATATGGTATTGCGATATAACATATAACGTTGTATACTACTACGTTAAGACGCATAACGTTATGTAGTACTACGTTATAACGTATAACGTTATATAGTACTATGTTATGACGTAAAACGTTACATGGTATTACGTTATAGCATATAACGTTATATGGTAATACGATGTAACATATAACGTTGTATTCTATTACGTTATAGCGTATAACGTTATATGGTATTACAATATAACATATAGCATTTTATAGTACTGCGTTATGACGTATAACGTTATATATTATAACGCTATAGCGTATAACGTTATAAGGTATTACGTTTTTAACGTATAACCTTATATAGTACTATATTATAACGTTTAGCGTTATGTGGTATTGCGATATAACATATAACGTTTTATAGTACTACGTTATGACGTATAACGTTATGTAGTACTACGTTGTAACGTATAACGTTGTATAGTACTACGATATAACGTATGACGTTATATAGTAGTACGTTATGACGTATAAGGTTATACAGCAATACGTTCTAGCTTATAACGTTACATGGTATTACGCTATAACGTATAACGATATATGGTATTATGTCATAACGCATAACGGTATGTTGTATTACGATGTAACATTTAACGTTATATAGTAATAAGTTATAACGTATAACGTTGTATAGCATTATAATATAACGTATAACGTTACATTGTATTACGACATAACATTTAACGTTGTATAGTGCTATGTTATGACGTATAACGTTGTGTAGTATTGTCATATACCGTATAACGTTATATGTTGTTGCGATATAACGTTTAACGTTATACAGTATTACGTATTGACTTATAACGTTATATAGTATTACAATGTAACGTATAACGTTATACTAATATATGTTATAGCGTATAACGCAACATAGTGTTACGATGTAACATTTAACGTTATATAGTATTACGTTATGACGTATAACTTTATATAGTATTACGATCTAACGTATAACGTTATATGGTACTACGATATAACATTTAACGGTGAATAGTACTACATTATGACGTATAACGTTCTGTAGTATTATCATATAACGTATAACGCTATAAGGTATTACGTTATAGATATGACGTTATATAGCACTACGTTACTACGTTGTACCGTATAACGTTACATAGTAATATGTTATGACGTATAACGTTATATAGCACTACGTTATGACGTATAGCGTTACATATTATTTCGTTGTAACGTATAACGTTATATAGTAATACGTTATGACGTATTACGTTATATAGTACTACGTTATGATGTATGACGCTGTATAGTATTACGTTATG